>NC_083767.1:46510375-46582875 GCF_963514075.1 Conger conger
CGGTGACCTGCGGGGTCCGCAGCAGCCTCTGTGTGAGGAGGAAGGAGAAGGTTTCCCCGCTTCCTGTGGAGAGGGTCACGTTTGAATAGAGAAAGGGGAGGACTGTAATGGCAGGCTTAGATAAGGACTGATTCTTAATGTGAGTCGGGCAGAAGAAATGGTGGGTGTATTGGTCGGCACAGTGAGAATGTCTGCTGCAGGCCACAATGCCTGGCAAATGAGAGAGAGGGAGAGAGAGAGAGAGATAGAGAGAGAGCGATAGAGTGAGAGAGAGAGATGGAGAGAGAGGGAGAGAGAGATAGAGTGAGAGAGAGAAGAGAGAGATATAGTGAGAGAGAGAGAGAGAGGGAGAGAGAGAGATAGAGAGAGAGATAGAGTGAGAGAGAGAGATGGAGAGAGAGGGAGAGAGAGAGATAGAGAGAGATAGAGTGAGAGAGAGAAGAGAGAGATATAGTGAGAGAGATAGAGAGTGAGAGAAGAGAGAGTGAGAGAGAGAGATGGAGAGAGAGGGGGAGAGAGAGATGGAGAGAGAGAGTGAGAGAGAGAGATGGAGAGAGAGAGGGAGAGAGAGAGAGGCAGGGGGCCTCATAAGCAGTCACTCTGATGGACGCGACAGGAAACAAACCCTGAAGATATTTATTTAACTGGAGCAGTGTAATTCAAGCTGATACATTTCTACATGTGAAACATGGGTTTGTTAAGCCTCCTTGGCAGCTTCTTGAAAGCAAAATCTTTCCCTCTCTCTTTCTCTCTCCCTCTCTCTCTCTCTCTCTCTCTCTCCCTCTCTCTCTGTCTCTTATGAACAGTCTCTACAAAAGCAGTGATAAAGTATTTCATTGTAACATTGACAGTAGAGTGTGAATTATAAGAGGGGTACTTCAGAGTTGAAATATTCATTATGGCTCTACAACCAGAATCCTGTTAAAACCTGCTTTATGACTTTGCCAGAAGAAATTAATGCAACTTCTTGATATTATGGAAATTTTTCAGAGGTTCTGGCCATCTTTCCATTCTGTCTGAGGTTTTCCTAGGGCTACTGAATATTTGAAGTTCATAGCTGGAAAAAAAAACTAGTTATTATGCAATCGATAAGCAGCCATATAATATTTAATATGCACTGTGGGAGAGATCATGTTTCAAACAGAGTCTTGGAGTGTCTTCAAATAAAATTGAATGTTATAGGCCTTAGTTTTGTGGCCTTGCTAGTGTGCATGTGTTTAATGGAATGGTTTATGAAATGTAATCATTGTAATTTCCAAATATTCCTGCAATTCTTGATGAGTCTACAGATGAAGACAGATTCACTTGTCTAAAATCCACATTAAGTGTAATGCATCCGAACACAGTTTAGCAGTGAAACAGTAGCATTTGCTCAGTGTATTTATTTAACTATTGTATTATTATTTTTTATTTGTGGAGAAATTACAGAGACATCTCAGTATACTCAATTCTGTGGCCATTAACCTCCCAGGCAATAACTGCATTATTCATAGCGTGACATCCCTATGTATATCAAGTAAAATTATTTGTTTGATCTTATTTTCATTAATATTAATAGGACTTAATTCTCAAAGCAAATGTTTTGACATCTGCTGTCATCAATGCTATGCAGTGGGAAGTAGTTCTGAAAAAAATCACTTTTATTCACATTTAATCCCCGTCTGCACTGAGGACAGATGTTGAAACGGTAATTATCAAATCCTCTGGTATTGTCACAGAATATTTTAAGTGTATTCTGTGTGTATGACGATGGGGGAATTGTATATTCTGTGCTAGCTGCTGTGTACATTTATGATAATAAAAAACGGAAAACAGCACATGATGAGAAGGGCTTTGTGCAGATAAACAGCAGGGAGAAGAAATGACAATCCTCCTTTTCAAAAGGCACGACAGCCATTTGTTTCTGAGAATGTCCTCATTTCCATAAACAGGTAAGCCCAGATCTCCGTCCTTCCAGAAAACCACTGAAAAAGAATCACTTTTGCTTGAGGTGGAAGTGTGAGCAGTCTTTAACCCTTTCACCCGAAAATCACTCCCCCAGGCATTGTACTGTACATGTATCAATTACACTCTTTGCAATCCTTTTAAAGTATTTGTTTTGGAGAGGCACTGTAATCACTTCAAATGCCCGACCTTGCCTTCCACCACCAGCATGTACATTGTGAGTTATTGCTTTCATATTCATCCCATAGATGTTTATTGACATTGTGCTATGTTTGTGTTCTGGTGGGACCGTGATGGATTGTGCTGATGCATGATGGGATATAAAATGGAGAACGGTAATAGAAAAACCTGGAAAATGATTAGAAAGAAAACAAAGCAAGCACAAACGGGTGGGCAGAATATGCATTCCACCAGGAATGTGCTGTGCCATAAATGTACCATATATTTCCACAGCATCAAACCTCCACTGTTAATCTAATGCCCGCATTATTCCGCCTGCATCTATTAAAGGAAAGCGCTGTGAGATTTATCACCCAGGTTTAACTGTATGGTAAAATAGCGCATTAAGCAGATGATATCACGATGTATAAAATGATTATGCACACTTGCAGAGAAGTGGAGGAGGCTGGCTTAATTAAATGCAAGGTCCCGGTTATACATCACTGGCCTTCCTGCACAGACCGCTTACCCGCCCGGCTGCTGCTCTCCAAGCCCGCTAACTGAGCAGCAGCTTCCCTTCACGTCCGTTAGAAAATAATACACATCTCGCTGCGATTGAGGTTTTAACTGGGATGTCACGACTCCTTCGCTCTTGAAAATGGAAGCCGTGCACGAGGGGGTTGCCTGTTTGATGGCGTTTTCTCGTCTGCTTATTGTGTGAGAGCTTTCAGAAAGACCTCTGGTCCTGTGTGCTTGGGTGATGGGCTTAAACAGGGGTTTCGTATTTATCGACTGACTATCGACTGGTTTATAGAATATCAACCTGATTCAACGGCATTCTCATACTTCTGGCCAACAGGGAGTGGGTTGGTTTGATTTGTTCTTATTTTTGACGCAGAAGTAAACACCTGTTAGGTTTTCTTTGGTGGTCGTTGTGTGAGGGAAGCCATCAGTGATAATAAATCAAACTCAGATTCACCTTTGCGTCAGTGTTGAGGAAAAGTTTTGACTGAATCCAGCCGTGGACCCTGTTGTCATTTGATATAACATTCAGAGTAAGAGAGAGAGAGAGAGAAATGTTTCTTTCTCACCACCTCTGCATAGAATTCAGTATTTAGTTGTATTTTGTGAAGAGATGTTTGGGGGTATAACAGTGCTCATAACATGGCTCTGCTGGTTCAAGGGTAAACCAGCATGCGTGTGATAATTCATCTAGACTAAAGGCCTGCTCTGCGCTTTTAGAAACCGTTTGGTCTGTGTGGACCGACGGAGGCTTTTCCTCTACAGCGAGGCCCTGGTAAAGTGAAAAGCAGGGAGCGGTGTTAGTGAAAATATATATCAATTCTACAGCCAGGCCTTTAAAAGCGCTCACAATGCATGCACTCTGCGCTCGTCCGCGGGCAGTAAACAGCACACCGGCAGCTGTAATCCACAGCACAGAGCTCTCCACGCTTCCATTTTGCCAAGGATTTGCAGTGTGATTTGCAGACCTGCAGCCCGGCTGAAATTGTATTTTTTTTCTCTTTACAGCTGTATGTAGTAGCTGCGCATCCAGCCATTGCAGCCCTCCTGCTTTCATCGCTAAACAACATCAAGTCCAAATTTAAACGTGTGTGCACTACCAAACCGGAGTCTAGCATCCCCTGAATAATGCTCTGCACAGAAATTGCTCCTTTGGCTTGTTGGAGGATCTTCCACAGTGAACTAATTTTTTTAAAATGCTTTCAAGAGGGTTACGTAAGCGTAATGGCCAAGATTGTGTGTTTGCATGCTTTTCAGACTCAATTACCCTCAAAACAAATTACAGCATCTGAGAAAGCTGACCTTTCTGCAGGATCCCGTTCACTCTTTTATATTTAGAATGCTTATTTTTTCCACCCAATTTACTATCCCAGATTACTCTTCCCTTTGCATGTAGCCCAAAGCAGAGGGCCCACTCAAAGGGAGGGAAATTAATCTTAGTGCTGTAGTCCGTCTCTATTTTATCATGAGTCTATGATGCTGAAAGCCCTGCATTCAGGCAGCCTATACCGGCAGCATGTTCAGTAGTCAGATGTTCTTTTGTCCTTGATAGTAGCTTAAACCTCCTTTTACCAGTGTGTACACAAGGAAGGGTGACTGTGAGTGTTCCCATTTACGTGGTGTGTGTGTGTATGTGTGTGTGTGTGTGCCTGTGTATGTGTGTGTGTGCATGAGTGCGTGCGGTGTGTGTGCATGTGTGTGCGTGTTTGTGTGTGTGTGTGTGTGTGCGTGCGTGTGTCTGTGTGTGAATGTTTGTATTTGTATGTTTGTGCATACATAGGTGTGTGTGTATGTGTATGTGAGTGTGTATGTGTGTGTGTGTGTGTGTGTGTGAATGTTTGTATTTGTATGTTTGTGCATACATAGGTGTGTGTGTATGTGTATGTGAGTGTGTGTGTGTGTGCATGCGTGTGTCTGTGTGTGAATGTTTGTATTTGTATGTTTGTGCATACATAGGAGTGTGTGTATGTGTATGTGAGTGTGCGTGTGTGTGTGTGTGTGTGTGTGAATGTTTGTATTTGTGTGTTTGTGCATACACATGTGTGTGGGTGTGCACCAAACACAGTGAATACTGTAAGCCACACACTGTGCTGATGGCCTCTGACCTGCCCTGTGTGTGTGGAGTACAGCTCCACAGTGCCTCCACATCCGCACAGTGTCACCCAGCCCCTCTGTGCCACTGCGGCTATACCCAACGGTATTACCACAAGGACTCCATTCAAACACAGTGACGCCCAATCCTTAAGGCAGGCTCTTCCCCTGAGCATGGCAGAGCTCAGTGCCACACTCTAATCCTCTTTTTCTCTGAATTCTGAACGGTTTACAGAGCTCTATATAAATCACACGCATTTAAACGCATTATATTCCACGGCTTCTGGCACCCACTGTGCCCCAAGACTAATGTGTCTAGTCATGCAGTTTAAACATGTGCTGTAATTCCCATTGCAGAAATCACCTGCTGTCAAAGAATTGTGCGTGTGTGTGTGTGCCTGGGTGTGTGCATACATGTACCCGTGTGAGTGTGTGTGTTGTGAGGAAGGTAGAGTGGCTGAGAGGCATTGTGCTTTGCATAGCAATATTTATAAACTGGTATTCATCTTCTGATGAATAAATGCATTCACATTTGACTTGTGAACTGTAAAATTCATAAAATGTCTCTCTGTTACTTATGCAGTAACTTTTTTCTGCTGTGGGTGATATTTTGGTGTGTACCAGGTTATAAAGTCTATTTTTACTGTAGCAAAATTATGTTTTACTAGCAATGAATCTCCATTATTCCAAATTCTACAATACTATACATAATAAGATACTGTTTATGTTTTGGCAGATGATTTTGAGGTCAGAAAAATAAGTAATTACACTTTGGTGGATAGCATCTGTGTTGACTAAAAATGAAAAGTACTTGTTTGATGTAACTACTGTACCATGGTCCTGCTTCTGTTGGACTGTGGGTGGACATATTATTATGTGCTCAATTTGGGAAGATAAGATGTGGATTTTGGTTCTCTCAGACGTGTTAAATCCATGTCATTTTTTTTACAAGTTAAGAGGGGATTGTGCAGAGTGATCGACTTGCTGTCAATTATCTTGTTCTGGCTGCTTCATTAGTTTGCTTCGGGAAGTTTGATATCAAACGACTGTGTCACATTTCTCCGAAGCATCTTTCATCTGAGTATGGGCTGTTCACCCTTGCATGCTGGGAAGTGTATTCGTAAGCACTCGATTTAATACGTTGTACAAACAATGTAAAACTGACGTGAACACGGCGATGTTTGCCCCAGAGTCTTTCAAAGTACGGCTCAACCTTCAAAGTTTTTCTGTTGTGCAGTCGATGACAGCTGTAATTCACACTAATGCATTGCTTTGCACAAACATCACAGGATCTTTATTAGAATGTCACGCTTGGATGTCATCACATGTTATTTCAGGACATTGGAGTTAAATTGTAAAGAAAAAAAAGCGTCTGTAAGGTTATTCTCGGGAGATGAGGGAAGCTTTTGTGTTTTGAGACTTGACACATGACAGCGTCAGCTTTGGAATAACAATCTGATTTTGTATCAAAGGGGTTCTGTAGAATGCTACAGACACCAAAAAAAAAACCTTTTCTCAAACAAAAAGAGAACGGAGATTTAAGAAAAGGCTCTGTGTCAAAAAACACGGTGACTGTTTCTTTTACCTGAATTTAAAAGTGCATCACTTTACACATTTGTAGAGCTGAATATTTTCTAAGAAGCTGTATGGTAGGACACACCAGTAAATATACACAGTGCTCAATAATTAAGGTATGTTGAAAGATTAATCAATAATATTACGGGTAATATCCATTTAATATAATATTATAAGATTACAATAATATTGTTATATTTATTCAAGAATAATAACATCTAGTTACTTAGTGTTAATTGTATTGGGTGGATGTGGTTTTGATTTTTTTTGTGTGGCTTTTATCACAAGCGTTGGGGGAGAGAGTAGGCCAGTCTGAGCTTCAGCAATGAGCCCTAATACATATGATTGAGCTTTCCAAATTGGGGTGAAAAGGGGAACAAACGTTTAAAAACAGTTCAATGGCACCACACCTAGGAATATCAACCAGTAACTTGTGAGAATAGAACCCGCTATTCAATTACATTTCAATTCACTTTTATTTGTATAGTGCTTTTCACCACAGACTGTCACAAATACGCTTTACATAGTAACAGAAGGGACAAAAAAAACCCCAATAGCATATGAGGTGAACGACTCCCTAGTTAGAGAAAACCCCTCAGACAGTACCTTGTTCCTGTGTGCCACTGTCTCCCACAGATTCATGGATTGGTCCAATAACATTGCACTATAAATAAATAATTTCAAACGTTTTCTTCACAAATGTAGAGACTTAAAACAACGCTTTGAACGGCACAAATGTCCGTCTCTCGGCTGCGTCCGCGGCAACCTCTCTGACTCGTCCCCACCCGTGTGCCGTAATGAGGAGAGGACACTGTGCAAAGCCACAGTGCTGCCTACAGTCGCTGCCATTAGTGTTTTCAGTTTGTCAGGATGTTACCCTGGGAGCCTGGCAGAGCGGGGCTGTGGCTCTTTGATGTGGCGGGCTGCTCCAGCCCCCAGGGAGAGAGGGGCTGGCAGGAGCCAGAGAGGGGGTCAGGGAACCCTCCCTCAGCGAGCCCTCTCATTGGCCGGCCCAGGAGGCACCTGGCGTTGCGCTGATAAAGGACGGCGTCAATCTCCCGGGATGCGACTGACAGCGCGTTGATTGAGAAGACGCTGGATCTCCCAGAATGCTGAGCGGCCGCGCCGCGCCTGCTCTCGATGGCACGGAGTTAGTGTCACGTGGGAAAGCTGACCTCATTGCTGGCTGCGCCGGCTTTGTGTGTCCTGTCTGCTGTCCAAACTCTCTCTAAAGATTGGGCCCACCTCCCCCCACCTCTACCCCCTATCCACCCCGGATTAGATGGGCCTGATTGCGCAGTCTTTGTGGCTGGAGCGGGGGAAGGGTCTTGGGACTCTTATCGAATCCTTCAGCACATCCGAATCTGTCACGGAAACTTCATCAAAGTCCCCGGCCGGGCTTTTGATTGTCATCTGTTCCATCAGCTCACTTCTCGCAGGCTTGCAGGAGCGATATAGCGGGAGTTATTTCTCATTGATTACCTTTCTAGGCCGCTGGCCAGTCTTCACCCTGCCCACTGCTGCAAAGTCACCAGTTCTGCAGAGACCTCTAATTTCCTGTGGGCCTTAGAACGGGGTGGGGTGCAGCACATCCACTCTTTCGGCTGAATATGTGTTCTCACCCTTTTTAAAAATAAGACGTCTGCGTCTTAACGCGGCGTGAAGCTCCATAACCTAATCCCAGATTCCCTGCAGGAGACGCAAGCATGCTCCATAAAAAAGGGAAGAAAATGTGGCAAAAAGGAAATATGTTTGTAAAAAGAAGCAGCTAATTAGTCATTGAAAGTGGATTTACATTAATTACAAGGTTCTGCGTGTTTTATTGGGGTAATTCCAGTTACCAGGCAGAAGGGGGCTTGGTGCCTGAGGCACATCTCTGGTTCTCCGTTCTCCGCCCCTGTGGGGGACTCCTCCAATCATTTTCGGGGGTGTGAGGCTCCCCACCACTCACGGCACATAACCGCCGCACGCTCGTCACCGGCCGCCAACAGGGCGCACCTGTCGGAGCGGATCATCCGCCGTGCGCTGGAAGAGCCTCCCGCGCCTCCCGCCAGGGTCGCCGTGGTGACAGCCGTCTCTCCGGAGGCCCCGGGGGGGCTCAGATGGAGCGGGGCCACACCTCTGATCCTCAAATACCATTTTTTGGGATGGAGCGGATTTTTGTGTTTTTTTTGTTTGCGGGCTTAGCCGGTACGGCTGAGGCGAGCCGGCTGCCAGGCAACTGTGTTCTCAGCACAGATGGAGCCGCCTCTTTGTCCCGCTGCAGCCAGCGGGCCGGGGGGGGAATCTGCATACAAATGCGCTTTTAAAAAGGCAATTTACACATCACCACGGTTTGTTTACCTTTCAGACATTATCGCTCATAAATAAGGAAATCAATACATTCCTAAAAAAAAGAAGTGCAGAGTTGCATATTTGAAGCCGGAAGGGTCTATTGCTGAATATGTAAATTGACAGAGCTCTGTGAAACATTAACCATGGTCCCCAAACCGCTTCTATTCTGCTCCAGATTCAGAAGTCTGACTTATCAGCGCTCGGCGTGTCGATAAGGCGGCTCTGAGCATTATCGCTGCGGGTTGCTGAGCTCAAAAGGCCCCGTGTCAAAAGCTTTCTGTGACATTAGGCTATGCAGGTAAAAGATGAAGCTCACGACACCGGATGCAGGTCCAAGAGTGTGTTCCAGAAGGCAGGAACTCATACGTGTGCCTTTCGACCGCATAGGGAGATGACTATCAGAGTGAGGGATTACTGCTGGGAATCATGAATCTGTTTAGGGAAGACATCATAGCTGCAGGTGAAATGAGTGGTTTTGGCTGGACATGTCAATTTTGAGATATTATCATCTTTATAATCTACAACTGCTGTAGTTCATTCAAATTCATGAAACGATGATCAGAAACAGATTCAAATAGTTAATTAATTTAGCTGCTTTTATACCAGCCCTGTCAAGTATACAAAGCCCAAATCAATTATTTGTATTATGCCCAAATCAGTCATAATACAAAAAATGTTTGATTTGTGTCCACACTTAAAATATAAAATGTCATTTAGATTTTAGGTAAGGATTATTATTTACCCTATTCACCTGTGCTACCTTAAAGCCTACTGTGGGTGGTGAAGCCACAGACGCCAGAGTGTATTGGTGACCTTGGCAACCCTGATGTTGTGACATTCAGCCCTGGTGACCAGGCTGCACACTGTAAATCCGGTTGCGGTAATCTGCTGTCATACAAACAATCACCACCCCTCAAGTCGCCATACTCTTCGCTCATGAGTTCTGATGAATACAAGTCAACACAAGGCAAGACACTGTCCTACCCACGGTTTTACATAGACCATGCACTGTTTCATACACAGTAGTGCACAAACATTTTTTTTTCTTTTTTCATGCTGGCACATGACTATTTGCAACACCTCAAAAATAATTTATTTGGTAAGAGCGGCTTATTCGTCTTGAAAAATAAACAGTAACACCAAACTGTCAGAGAATTTCATGGGTATAATTTAGTGGTTGCAATTTGCCTGGTTGTATTTTGGGAAAACAAGTAGGAGAGCAATTAGTCATTCACAAAACTATCCCTGACGTTTTAATTCATCGTACTGTAATTGATGAGGCTGAGACACACCTCATAAAATTCCTCTCATCAATTCTTACAGCAAATTAGAGAAATAAGAGCAAAGTCTCAAGGGAGAGGAAGATCATCAAAAAACAATAAAACATATGTCCATGATACCTAGAAAACAAAAACACAAACAAATAATGATGTTCATCAACAAATAATGATGAACAGATGTGGTATTTACTGATCCTTGTGGATCAGCAACAGTATTTAAGTATTATAGCTGGTAAAATATCTAAGAAAATAGTTTGGGTCTTCATTCATTTATTGCTTTCAGTTCAAAGCTTTTCTAGAACTGTATTTTTGAGAAAGCTGTCTAGGACTCATTGACTGGAGAAATATTTGAGATGATAAGAAACTCCAGTATCTGTATAGCATTTTTAACACACAGTAGCTAAGTTGCTAGATCTTTTCCAATTTTAATCAAAAACAATATGATAGATTAAAAAGATTGTGTCCTGTTGCCAACCATATATAATGATTATGATTACATCCCTCTGTTTTATTCAAATGTATGCTAATGGCTGAAAATGTAAGGCGATTACTGAATGCACAATACGTGCAGATCATTCTTTCCGGAATGTTGAGAGCAGTTTTGTTTTTTCTCTCCCACAGTTCTCTTTGATGCCAAAGCTTGAGTCTGTTGTAGGGTAAGGGTGCACTGCAGAATGGTCACGCTGACTCCAGTCCCTCACCCAAACACTGCTAATAAAGATGAACTACTTTGCTTTAAGACTGTACTTTTTCAGCTTAGAAGTAGCAGGAGGAGGAGAGGAGAGACCTTGCATAGCGATGTGGCCTCCGGTCCAGGTTGTTGAGGAACGTAGGCACACGGCAGACCTCAGGTACAGAAACGAGCTGAGCAGGGCAGGGATCTCCGTGACAAAGTGGGCCTGTGCTGTTTTGGACAAACAGCCTCATTATTTCAGAACCTGCATGCAGCTGTGTCTCTGGTCACATTATGTATCAGTTCCCATAGCAGACGGCCTTATCCAGGGTGCCATTTTACATTTTTAACACGCTTTTACCCGGCTCAGTATTAGCAGGAGCAGCTGGAAGAAACAAGGTAACAATAGCAATGCACAATCCACTTCAGAAATTCCAGAACCTAAATCACACGGTTGTCCTTTGAAGCTGCCCTGGATTATTTCCAGTATCGAATGGGGGTGCAAGCTTGTTTTGTTGTATTTCTAAATAAAAATAGTAGATATGTTACATATTAGTTGCATCTTATTTATTTTGCTTCCCTTTCTCTATATCTCATTAGAAAATGTTAAATTGAGAAAGAAATCAATTTAATCATTACAAATAATGCACATTTCAAGATATATTACTCAATTACCTAACATATTAGCTTTTAGCACTGCATGCAAGACTAGCAAAGAAAGTTCTAAATATCTGAGCTTCTCTGTGATAATTTAAACCATTAATCTTTGTCATATCTGGAAAGATCAGTTAAATGGTAAAACCATCAATATTCCAGGTGTGGGTGTGGAGAATGACAAGTTCACTTATTCACAATATATTCTCAATTCAGAAAATACATGTATATAGGCAGAGGTATACAATTACTCTCAATTATATCTCATAATGTGAAGGAAAATAATGCAGCAACTATCCATGTCTTAAATCATAATTCGCTATAGCCTACCTTGCGGCATTGATTCTTCAACTAATTAATTGCTTTACTGTTAATCAAGGACTGTAGACGGGAACCAGTTAGGCTGACAATCAGTTTAAAGACAAAATGTCTGCCCTCCACCTATTTCCAGCTCAGCAGTGCGTGCTATTAACCCTGCTCAGTGATAAAAATCCACCAATCAGACCACACTGCAGGACATTTCCATAGTGACAGTTTAGGGTATATGGAAGGAAGAGCCCAACCTCTTCTGCCCACTATCAGACACAGCATACTGGAGGGAAGCTGGAAAGGGAAATCCAGGGCCTTCAAGAACAGGAAGAATGGGTGACCAGGTAATTGTAATTATATGTAGATATACATCCATTAATAACCACAGGCCTTAGATCATTATAAATGAAGGTGATGGCCTGCAAATCCTGATGATAAAAACAGAGTTCCTGATGATAAAAACAGAGTTCCTGATGGAACTCCCTCCCATTTACAGCCGGTATACCTCAGTCTGTGAGGGAAATGGTCCCAGGAGCTGACCTCAGTATTTTAAACATCGATTTATTTATTTACAGGTAGACAGAGAAAGATTGTGGATTCAGGAAAATAAAAAATATATATATATATTACCCCCAGGGTGTTCTTTTGGAGATAAACAAGGAGGGAGGCTGGACAGGTCCTGGATGGCCCAGGTCATTAGATGGCACGGGGACCTGGGTGTGCAGTTGCAACCTATTATGTCTATAGCACATATGCTGCTGGAGATTACCTTGTTATCAGATGGATTTTAGGTGTGTTTTCTGTTTCTTCTTAAAGGACTGCTGTACCACTGCCAGATATACGTATTCCTCATGATGGCTTATCGCTCCCAGTAAAAGCCTGACAGGTTAAATTGAAGGCTACATGTTTATAGAGGAATTGAAACTGAGTGATGGGAGCAATACCAATGCAATACCAGCTGTCAATCATGTCGCTGTTCTGGAGCTAGCAGGAGCGACGGGCCCAGCCTCAAATACCCCTAAAATTGCACATTAAAAGAACATTATTCAAATTTGCTTCCAAAGGCACCCTCTTCCCATTGCGGTTAATCACTCCCATTTTCTCATTTTCAGTGTCAAAAGGATGACAGTCTGCATGAATTTCCCTTTTGAGCACTCTTTAAACAGTTTTAAACAGTTAAGCTACAGGAACATCCAGAGTTCTGCCAATTTTAAACAATTACCAAATTGTACATTTGACCTACAGTCCACATCCATGTCTAAATAAGTTAAATATACTTCAAAACAATACTTTAAATGATACATGCATTCATATATAAATTATTGATATACTATATTAATAACATATCACTCTCTGACCATTATGTGGCATTGTGGATGACCCCTTTCAAATAAACAATAAAATCCAATGAACCACCTCCTCTTCCAAAATATACATGAGGTGGTGGTTTATCAAGATATTCAAAATGGTGGTAGTGTTTGGCTGGATCAAGACTATATTAATGAGGCTTGTAAGGGCCATTAACTTTGTGCACGGAGAGTATGCCTAAATGCTTTTAATGATAACTGGGATTAAACGGGAAGTTAGATGTGCACGTTAAGCTTTAATGGTAGAATAAACAGATTTTCTTCTTCTTCCTGGAAACAGTCCTCTGTGCCCTTCAAACCGTGTTGCTATCCTGCCAACGTGTTCTTCTTTTTGGAAGCCTCCTTTGTTCTTCCCCTCGCATGACTGTGAGCACTGGAGACATGCCACTTTACATTCCACAGACACATTTGTGTCTCAGCAAAAATTTCAATCATTTAATCCGTGTTTCTCACTGCGGGGATGTTGCATGTTCTCATGCATAGATTATTGGTTTAAGGATAGCAAATTTTGGTGATATTGGATTCTTTATTATCTCTGAAATCGTCATGTCATGAATTGATGCCTCTGCACTTTAGTCACTGTATTGCAAGCAGGCAAAGCTATGATGCATTTATGTAACATGACTGTATTTATGTCATGACTGTATTCTTGTGCAGTGTCATTATCACTGTCTACTTTTACCTCCCCCCATGTACCCATCCCCAAAATATCAATCCCATTTCAGCTGATATTTTCCTATCTTTCACCAGTGCAATTACCATAGATATTTCCATACTTACCATCTAACTTAAATATTGAAATGTCTGTACTCACCCTGCCATTCTGATTTATTTATGGTAAGAATGACAGTGAATTACATAAAGCGTAATTGTTATAGGGAAGGAAGTTGATTATGAGCTCTGGCCGTGGTTCTGAGAGACAGCCCTCTCTGTTGTGAGTCTGTGGTTTGGTGTGCCGTTTGGCTGTGTGGAAGATTGTGCGATTGCTTTTCCATGCTTTCTCTGGCCAGCCCTGCACAGACGGACCGCACAGCTGTTCTCAGCCCCTCTCTCTCTGTCTGTCTCTCTGTGAAATTCAAATTCAGAGTGCTTTATTGGCACGGCAAATATAGGCCCTTGTATTGCCAAAGCAGAGGTTACATAATAAAACTATGTACAATATGGATAATAGATTATGAATGCAAAAAAAGCCTACCTCGGCTACAATAGTTACAATAGTAGAAAATGGTAATGGCGAAATATCATGAAAATGATTTTAAGTGGTGTGTGTGTGCTGTATGCTGGGTGCTCATATGCGTGTGCATGCATGCACAACAAGGTCTCTCATTGTACAGCAAGAGGGCACAAATTGTGCTCCGCGTACACAGCACTCTTTAGTCCACAGGAAGATCTCTCTCTCACACTCTTTCTTTCTCTCTCTGACATCTCTCCTGGTCACAACTGTGATTTTATCAAGAAGATAAGGCATGTCTATTTTTATTACAGTTGACTGGTAGCTGTAAAGATATATTGATATTGTGATTGTACCTGTTCAGGTGCAGTGCTGTGTTTGGGCCTGGGTTTGGCTCATGTGTTGTTTATATCTTTGTGACAAAGCACAGCAGGCTCTGAAGCGCCTGGTCAATCTTCCTCACTTCATCCTGGTTGGTAAGAGGCCTGCTGCCAGCAGCACAAGCTGAACTATTACACACAGTATAACCTGTTCCATGCAATCAACTCATGACAAAATGGATGCCATTTTACTTAAAACAATGCACAAAACTGTGTGAACAAATTATTATTCTCTTTACTCTTCGGACCTTTGTATTGCAAAGTGATTGCCTGAAATTAAATAAATTAGAGTTTTCCATTAGGATAAGATTTTACTGCATTTGTACTTATGTGAGAATTATTCAGATTTGAAAACTGTGTGTGTGTGTGCGTGTGCGTGTGCGTGTGCGTGTGCATGTTCACCTTGTGATGGACTTGTGCCCTGTCCAGGGTTTGTTCCTGCTTCGTGACTAATGCATGCTGGGATAGGCTCAATTTCACCCTGAATTGGAAAAGCGAGTATAGATAAGGAACAGATGGATATATGGAAGTAACTTATAGACCTTTGAAAATCACAATTTTTAAACATGAGTCAGACCCATACCGCAGATATAAACCTATATAAACTTGTATAAATCACTAATGATATATTACCAGCTTTGGTCTACAGGGACTGGCGACCTGTCCAGGGCGTATTCCTGCCTTTCGCCCCAAATATATCTACATAATTTGGTAAATATAACCCTGTTAAAGCAACATTATTTCTTATAGTATATTAATTAGAGAGAAGAATTACAAATACTGTAGCCTATAATGAGGTTTTTAGTGTCACAACTAGAATTTAGTTGAGTAGCCCCAATTCATTTTCTAACCTTTTATAAAAAAGATTAAAGGAAGAGACCACTTTAAATTGGCATCCCTTTGCTAGATACTTACAGTATAATGCATTTAATAATAATAATAATAATAATAATAATTATAATAATTATAATAATAATAATAAGAAGAATAATAATAATAATAATAATAATAATAATAATAATAATGGAAGAATGAAAAGCTTGAAAATTAAATAAACATGATGACACAGAATCCAAATAAAAGGTTTTGAAGATCAAAGGATCATATCTGGATAATGAGCTTTCTGGGGCTTGACTGATTTAATTACCTAAGGATTACCTAAAACCAGGGCATCAGATGAAAGTCTTGACCAAGTGCTATCCTGGCCTCTCAATTCAAAAGTGAGAATTTGATTTATGGCATTTCTCAGTGCTTTAAAATGAAGCAGACCATAACATGTTGGCAAGATACAGAAAATATTCTGGAACAGAGTTTGAGTAGCTTTTATTTTTATTTCATCATTGAATCAGCGATTGTTCACACAAAGTTTAACTGGAAGTGATTTTAAAATACATGCATTCTATGACTACGTGACTAGAGTCAGTATTAGCATATTGTCATCATTATCCATTTCCCTGCAGTTTTCTCGGTATTATTAACTGAACAGTCTCTTTTTAGAGAGTGAATTAATGTATTTTTCCTATTGGATATATTTGAGCTTCATTTTTCACGTGCTCTTGAATAATAATGTTTTACTTTTGGCTTATTTTTATTATTTGCCATTATTTCTTCCTTGTGTATGAAAAAAAAAAAACAGTCATCTCTTAAAAGCTTGGAGCAATTTAATGTTCCCAGTTTTAAGCTAGTAAACCCAGCATTATTATGCTCTTGGTATGAGATCAAGTGTTTGGATTGTTGACAGTGTTGTCACAAACATTATTATATAAGCTTGGTATATTTTTCAAAATCATTCTTTAAAAGCATAATTTTCATAATTAGTTACCCCAGTCCAAATGGGAAAACATGTATGACATCATATTTAGTTAGTTACATTTGCGGTAATATGAAGTAAATTGTAGAATTAAGACTGCAGCATGTGCCTCAGATGTCTTGGTAATTTGTTTCTGATTAAAAAAACATACTGAAAAAAATGACAGTCAATTCTGTTTTATTGTCAGCAAGTGTTGTGTTAGCAAATAATTTGCTGAATGGTTAATAAGCCCAGAGGGCTGTAGTGAATGTTCAATGCCAAACAGACAGAACAGCAAATCCTGTGAACACTTATCCTTTCTAATACGTGGCAGCCAGTGAAAATGCTCAGATTTTCAGTGCATTCATCAACTCAATCTTTGCATTTTGTAAGAAGTAAGAATTAAGGACAAATGTTGATAGTGGGACAGTGTTGCCATTTAAAATAAATATGATTATATTTAATTGTTTGATGTAATAATTCATTCTAAAACATTGTTTATCCTCATTTCAGGGACTAAAATGGAGTGCACATATCCCTTGTATGCTATTTCAGCATGGGAAGACTTAAAAGCTGAAGTGCTTTTTCAGTCTCACTGAAAAATGTCTTCCATACCGTAGACCAGTCAAATATGTATAGTAATGCTGTGAAATGGTGAAATCTTACACTGTATATGAAAATGCTCAATGTGCATATTACTGGAGGACATTGTGAACTTCTATGTGCTGTTTCCATAGAAACATTAAATCATGGATGAAATGAAGGAATCTTTAATCAAGTGAAGCCAAATCAAATCACACAGTCCTGTTGAAGGTTTACCTTGCATGTTGCTGGCCATATCTCTCTTTGCATTGCTTTTCAGCTAATAGAGCTGGAAAAGCCGGTAAAAGCCTTGTGCATTAAATGATGTATATTGTGGTAGCCTTATAGATCAGGAGTTTTCAAACTCACTTAGAGGGTCCCCAGTGAGCGCTGGTGTTCTTTCCAACCACAACTGCAGCCCCTACATTTTAACAAGCTCTTCATTGTTCTTAATTAGACACTTCTAATGTCTATTGAGGGATGAGTTATCCTCTTACGCTGCATTATTTCAGAAATTGCTATGCATGCCATGAAGAGTAAATATCTCATATGCACACCCTGTCCCTCAAATACAAGAACATCTATTCCTAGTTCTAGTTCACCATCATCATTCTTCTTCTTCTTCTTCTTCTTCTTCTTATACTTATATATAAGATTATACTAATAATCCAAGCATGGAGGCATATTATCAGATGAAAAATAAACAAAGGCAAAAACTAGAGACAAATTAATGTTCTTCACATCTGTGAACAAGTCAAATAATGTTTTAAAAACAGATTTGGAAATGGTGACAGACTACAATCATAGCTTCCCTAGGACCCACTATGTGCAGATTTGTTTCTAAAACAATTCTGGTTCAATGCCCAGGACTATGAAGTGCAAGGGAAAATGGTGTTGCACTTGCTAGTCTATTGAAGATCTGACCTACACTATTTTTAAAGCTGCATTTTACTTATTCATTTATTATTTAAAAACAATTATTTACATCGTCTTACAGATAGATCATTGTGCTATTGTAACAGGGGTATGTTTGCTGTTGGATTGTGGGAAGTATGACTATTACTGTCTAACCGCTTTAAGAGATACAGTTAACTCACTGAACTGAAGACCCAGGTCAAATATCAGAAAACCAGAACTGTCTAGAACTGTTTTTTTAGAGGGTGCCATCTCTCACATTAGTGAACTCTGTAAATATATTTCAGTTTGTGTGAGTATTTCACTCTGCGCTGTAGTATTGATGAGAATGTGAGAATGCCATGAAGAGGGTGGATAAAAAACTTATCTCAATCATTGGCTCAAATTACCTTATTTCAAGACTGCTGTTCTTGAGAGTGATAGTACACAATATGTCCATCTGGTTTTGAAGTCACCAGCCATAACTGCTCTTGTTAGAATGTTTGATTCTGATCTACACTTTGTGGAGTAAGTACAGTGCTTTGTTACTCTGTGTTACTGCAGCAGAGTTCATTTGATTCTTGGTTGGTCTTCCTTGAGTTCACAGCTCAATAATGAATGAGAGGAGTAACTGCTGGGGGTGATGAATCACAGGCATCTTTAAAATGGACTCTGCATGGTGAAGGGCAAATGACTTGTGCTAGGGTTTAATCTCTGTTGGGTGACAGAGTACTGGGCTTGGAGTTGAAAAGGCTGAAAAAAAATCAGTACCTCAGCAGTGCATTTTGCTGTTGAAAAGGAAGAGGAGTTTGGCATCCATTTTGTTCCCGCATTCGCCTAGTTCCTCGACACTCCAAAAACCGTGAATGCCAGCACCAGTACGAATGTGTGAGATGTTACCTTTTGCAGGCCGGCATCCATAAATAACAAAGCGGAACTGCTTAATGGCACCCTGGCTTTGCAATATTTAACGTGATCTGCGTGTTCTTCCTGCCTCTCTTGGACACGTCCTGGACAGATCACCGTTAATTGCTGCCCTTTTCGTTGATGGATCGCGGAGTGGAGAGGTTCTGAGGCGGTGGTTCTGCAGTGGCAGATGAATGAAACATGGCCTACTACCACAGTAAACACTCCTCAGCACTGATAATTAATACAATTGGCTGCACCCAATGAATGATGGAAACCACTTAAATAGTTTGGCTTGGCTGAAGCTGTGTTGTCAATCCTTCCCTGTCAGTGATATATTATTACTCTATTTTAAGATAACTTCTGAACGATATTCATGACCATCGTTAGCCATGCTTTGCTACAGATTTGTGATTTTCTTATATGGTCTGTGAGGGCAGAATTAAAAGATATTTTAAGCCTCAGTCAGCTCGTAATTAACACCTTGGACAGCAGGTCACCAAAACTTGCTCATTCTCTGAGAAGTAATGACATGAAGGGAAACAGAAGCACGTGGCTCTGGTTTGTTTGCTTTGCGCCCAAGATAAGTTATGGCCCTGCATTCAAATCTGAAATCAACCCAGATTTGATAGAAAATAATAATAAAGTTGGCTTTTTTTTTGCACAATGGCACCACCATCTTAGAACACGCTAGGTTGTGATGTCACTGGTAGGATTCATCTTGGGTGTTAAAAGTATTCCTATTGCTAGATGGCTGGCTTTCGATTACCTCAATGGTGAATCATGAGGAAATACAGAAAATGCACAGAGGGTCATTTCGTATTGCCTCAGGATGGTCAAATGAGTATTGCTGAACACCAAAACTCCATGAGCTGCATCTGATGAGCTGTTGCTTCTTCATGCTAGGTAGCCGCTACCTACCAGCCAGCCAGCTTGGACCATAAGTTAGTTGTTTTTCCCTCCCACCCAAACACAGTGGTCACTTCATGGTCCAAAGAACAAATCACCAACTTTCATCTCTGCAGACCCATCACCCCATCCTACAGGTGGACTCTGCTAGTCCAGAGCAGTCAGCCAGCAGTGGACTAGAACAGTATAGTATTTGTCAGAAAATTAACCAGTTTTGTTCTGCAATATTAATTTGAGGGCATCCCGGGACAGTACAAAATGACCCTTCATATGCTTTTGTTTTGTTTCTTTCCTCTTGAATAATTAGTAAACAGAGTCTTAGTGATTCCATTGATTCAATTACTTGTGGATGGAGTAAGTATTTAATCGTAGTAATTAAGGTAAAAGAATGCATTATTTTACCTTGATTAGCTTTGAAATTCAGAACGTATGTGAATTGAATGCTGTTACTGCTACAGATTATTTCATTCATAACATAATTACATACAGTTGGTTGGTTCTCTTGGGGAGGGCTTAACAATCAATGTTTGTTGATGAAAAAACAGGGGGAGGTTCAGTGAGTAGGCCGCTATTGTTCCTAGATTACTATTTTAGAGCACACTGGTCCTTCACTCAAATTGATATCTTGAACCAAATATGTTCCTTTTCAAGACTGGTTACCTGTTTTAACTGCCTTAAACACCATTACATGAAACAAATAATGTTATCACATGGTTCTTGTTGCACCTTTTTATGTTTTACATTTTAACCACATATCAAAACCACAAAGCATTATTTGTTGCCTTTATAGTCGTTTTGCTTATGATAACATGCAACAGCAATACTTGACACCAGCAGACTTATAACTGAAATGTGTGAATGTGTGTTAGCATCCCATGCAATTGTGTGAATAGTGCAATGCATGCATGATTCATATGTACATGTGAGTCTGGATGTCTGTTGTATGTACGCAAAGTTGTGTGTGAGTGTGTGTGTATGTGTGTGTGGGCACATCGTGCATGCTTTGGTTGTGAATGTGCAAGCTTGGAGAAGAGTAGTGTGTTATATGTATGATTTATTTAGATTAATGTATTTGATTAATACTACAGAGTACAAAGTACAAACATTAAAATAGCTTAACTGTAAGACTAAAGATGACACCTTTTGCATGTGTGTGTACCTGGTATAGCTTACATAATGTCATAATTGCATGTGTTACTGATATTTAAGCAATACACGTGGGTACTGTGCTTAAATGAGTGTTGAAGTTGACAAAATAAAATAAAACACCAGCTGCATTTTATATATACGTAAGGAAAGAATTGAAGAAAGCATGTGGGTGACATAAGCCGTTTGATTTAGGTAGGCCTAATTCTTTGAAACAATTACCCTCCGGTTCTCAATCGCCACGGTTTCTCGAGTCGCCTGGAGAGGCACATTTTGAAGAGCCATGACGTCACCAGTATCGCGGAGTGAAAGTCGCGTCTGTATCTGCAGCTTTTTAAAGAACAGGGGCAAGCCTCTAGGAGCTGGCACATAACTGGGACCGGGGCTTGTGGCGCCGATACAGGCTGAACATTGATTACAAGTTCCTGCAGGCTTAATTCTTAATTCTGAAAAACGACAGCCTACATGCTGCATGAAGACATGAGACGAGATCCAGCGATTAGATAGTTAAACTCTCATCCCACTATGTCGTCTTGACTTATAAAATGCCTGAAGAAAAGGGATTTTCGAGGGAAAACATTCAATGGGAAGGAGTCTGCAAGGATCTATCAAGGGGGTGAGCGGTGAAACTAAGGGTATTGATGTAGCAGCATGCACAAAATGCAATGCGTAATTGATGAGATACCCCATGCGGAAAATAGCGACATGAAACAGTTTTTTTGTTAGAAAAAATGCTGGAAAGAGACGTGATGGTGCAGTCGGACCCAGTTTTACGCCCGATGTATGCATAATATGCACCGAAGAGAGTGTTGATCAGCGCGCCGAGTCACTGTGCTTGCAGCTCAAAGAACAGGAGCTGCGATCTGCGGTTACAGCTACAAGCAGATGACTGAGAAGTGACCGCTAGAAATTCCATCACTTTGACTGACGCTAAGAAGTCACCAGGACGACGGGGAGTAGAATTGAACAAAATGTTACAGAGAAGTTTCCACTTTTATTTAATTTAAGTACTGATAACAGCGTTAGGTCGATTGAAACGGTCAGGAACATTGCCATGTATGGATTGTTTATGTTCTGACGACCTTTTTTCGTTCCGTGAATACGAAAGGATTTTGCATCTCGTTTTTAGTATTTTTTGTTGTCGCTGTTAAGACGTCGACGCAAGGGCGCAGAATGGATTTGCCTGTTTTCTGAGGATCACGGGCTCCGCTGCCCGGGTGTTCCGAGTCTCTCAACGATGCAGATTCTCCGAGTCGCGTGGGCTTTCGCAGGAGCAGCAGTCTGCTGTTTTGTAATTTTTTTGATCCACACACACTTGATGAAAGAAGGTAACTGCTATTCGGTTGTTTTTTTTGTTTTGTTTTTTCAATGCATTCAACATGCTTCTGTGAATCTCTTGTTTACATCACAGCCATCGTATTCCATTGTTTTATGTTAACAAGCAATTATCTGTTATTTTATTACATCGCCGTGGACTGCGTCTTTTGCGCTAGTATGCATAATCATCAGAATTAGCCTATCGCCAGGATTATTTGGGCATCTCATATTGATTCCATCGCCGAAGAACACTGAACATGAATGCCATACTCTCCACTTTTCGCTAAAGAAGATAACACCTGATTAATGAAGTGTGTTTATTCATTTCAACAGGTCATTCACTTCATTATCTAAGGAAATGCGTCTTATGCCATCAGGTAGAGATTTAACAGTTAGTCTTTTCGTTTAAAAATAATCGTTGAGAGAGAAGTAAAAATAAATAAAAATAGTTTATTAAAATGAAATGTTCGGTTGAAGAAAAACGTCACATTAGACGTTTTACAAATTAGATAATTTATCATGGCATTCTTCAATAGATGGCACTAGAGTCTTGCTGAAGGGCAACGCCGGGGTCAAACTGTAATTATTTTCTTGTTATTAGCTACATTTCCTATTGTCAGATTTGTCCCTGGATTTTATCAAGTAGGCTACCGCGAACATCCACGGATCCACGATGTAGGGAAACGCGGGTAATCATTCAATTTAAAGGTTTCTTATGGAAGTGCAACAGTTATGTTATGTCATTACATTTTCACAGCAAGTTGAACTTTTGGTACATGTTAGTGGTAACAAAGTCCATATTTTTGTCTTTTGCTATTGTCTGAATAGTACCTAAGCCTACAGCATTTACTGGAAAAATAACGATAAAACGACTAGGCTACATACATCATTAAAATAAATTAAACACTAATTATTTGAGTATGTTGAAACATAAAGCGAAAATTTTCATTTAAATATTTATCCTCCTGTAAATCTTTTTTCAATTGCATGTTTTTCCCCAAATCTCTCTCTCTCTCTCTCTCTCTCTCTCTCTCTCTCTCTCTCTCTCTCTCTCACACACACACACAAACACAGTCATAAGCCAATAATCAAGTGGAAATCAATTTAACATGTTGATATATGGATAAGCTAATATGTATATCAAAATGTTAAGCTTGATTTTTTGTCTTGAGGGGGGGGGCGCGTAGTATTTTAATAAGGTAGGCTACGTTTTCTATTTTTAGAACAAGGGCGTCGCTTAAAACAACGTACACTCTTTGGAGACTACTAAAACACGTTATTTTTATAACTTAATGGCGCAGGCCATGTCTTGGGGGAACAATCGAAGCTTGTTCGCGGAAGAGGGAAGTTCATTGAGAAGGCCGCTGTTGTTCCTGTGCTGTGGTAGAGTTAGGGGCGAGAATGACCGTCGTGCCGTGTCACTTTAACACACTCGACGCTTTGTGTTAAAATCCGGGTCAGCCTATGGCTAATCCACTCTCTCCAAATGTACATTCCCCGTTTTGCGGTGAAAAGGAAGCTGAGCTGTCAAGTCAAAGCTGTCTGGTGAGAATGCCAATGCGTTCGTTCGCTCGCTCGCCCATGTTTGACGGAGGATTTCAGAACTTTGTTAGGAGAATAATACCATCTATGCATTTGTTCAATCGTTTTACTACAGCGTCAAACATGTGAATGCATTACATATCTGCCCACTGTGACGAGCTAGAACCAACCATGCCATAGGCATTGGCAGCAAAATGGAAGTAATCTTTGTTTCTCAACAAATTAAAGTGTGGTTCCTTTACCTTCACATGTTCTTCCCACGCAAACGTTTAAAGGCCATGCAGAACAGTATCACGAGTCAAGTCTTCAGTACTCTACCTGTCTCTTTCTAGATTTTTTTTTTTCAAATCACTGCCAAATGTGACTTTCTTCGTAGCTTTGCATTCGTTGGACGTGTATGGTGATCAGAGTTAAATAGCTAATTCCCACGAGTTTTGTACAATCCAGTTGTTTGATTGTTGCCTTGCAGTTACATAATTGTTGCCATGTCTACAAATGTCCATGTGGGAAGGTTTTTTTTGTAAATAGACAGATGTAATTTATTTTCCACCTGTCTGGCCAAGGTCACGGCTGACTATGGCAAAGTGCAAACACAATACAAATTCCCACTTGCTTTCCAAAATGTGGACCAGTTTTAAGCAGAATATAGAACAGCAGCTTACTAAAATGTTTCAGTAATGTCATTGTGATTCCCATGAGTAAGCTGTATTAGTGTTTAAATAGTAAAGCTATGTAGCAGTGGAGGAATATCTGTGTCAGAATAATGGGCAAAGCAAATCACTGCAGTTGAGTGGACAAATGGTGAAATATGTGTCTGATACTAAAACCAAATATTGTCATGCAGTGTACATACATTGGCTGAAGGCATATATGTGTTGTGTGCTGTATCTCAGCACATAGCCAGTTGACTTTGGCAGGGAATCAGGCCCCCAGGCTTGTGACAGAAGCTCACTCATGGATTCAGTCATTCAAGGTTTGTGCTAATCTACACAAACACAGTATGGCAAGTTAAGTGATCATGAAATCTGTTGGGGGAAGTATGTTTGTATTGGAAAAAAAAAGATTGAAGTCAAAGTTGAAATTTTTAATTGATTTCGAGAGTCAGGAGAGAGAGGAGGGACTTTTGTGAGGGGTTCAAGATTGGGGTTTGATTTTCTTGGGTCCAGTTAGGGCATGCAATATCATTGCTATGGCATTGTGCACTTCACAGTAATTCTAAGCTATTGCTACATTTTTTATACTTACACATTCTGCTAATACCACTAACTACAGACGTCAGGCTAATGTGTAGTTAATTGGAAAATGTGTGAACCTGCTTACGTTCTTTGATTAAAGGTCAGGTGCTGTGGAGGTTCGACTGAATGTACCCTTAAGACAGTTGTTTGTTTTTATGTTCAATTCAAGGGTATAGGAATAACATTATCACGCCATGAATTGAGTTTAATCAGTATTTTGCTCTGGTCTAACTTACAGTCAAATGCAAGTGACAGCTTTTTTCCTCTACAAGCTTAACACCCACCAAAATTATTTTAAATATTAGTTTTAATTTTCTTGAGGCTGATGCATTCTGTGTAGGCCATGGTTCAGTCTAACTTTGTCTGTCTTTGACTCACAATTAACAAAAAAATAAGAATATTCTTCATCAGAGCAAATTAAGAAAAGAAAGGTTAAATTAAAAAACTCTGTTTGTTTCAAAAGAAACCAAATTTGTTTGTAGGCAAATAAAGGGCAACCAATGTTTTAACCCCGGTGTTAGTCAAGATGTTAGGTTGAGAAGTAGACGTTGCAAGCGTGGTAGCAGAAAATACTGCTAAAGCTACAAGACTTCAGTAATGACAATAGAAGGGTTTAATTCCCCTTTGAGATTCTGTGGTGAAATGCTCGAGCAGGGTGCTTAACTTAAATTTCAGTCAATTTTATCTCATGAGAAATTAGGTCATATGTATAAAATCATAAGCTGTGCCAGTCATCTGAGATAAAGAGTCTGCTAAACAAATAAAGAATGTAGCATTTCAGTAAGTAAGGAAAAGTGCTGTCCTAGGGAGGGATTGTTAGCATCCATGCTGCTGATAGCACAACTGCAGCTAACATGCTGGTGCAGTGGCTTATGTGATTTACAGACGTACGGCTCATTCACCAGTGCTATGCATTCACAGTCCCCCAGCATAAAGCCCTATGGAAGACAGATGTGGAAATGCTGCACGAGCAGTGCTCCAGGCTGATGAAACATAAAGATACCGGAGAACGTGACAGCCATCTTCAGTGTATGAATGCAAATCGGCTGATCATCATTGTGGCTGAAATTATGTGTGTGCTTTGTACTCCCAATAGCTTTAGTGTCCACAGTCTTGTGTGAATAGCCGTTTCAGTGTGGCACATAGTGAAATGTGCTGGGTTAATTTAACTGAAGAGCCTACATGAGTCTAATAGGGACTACATGCGCTGCAAGAGTCAATTTAACAGTGAACATTTTACATTACATTATATTACATTACAGTCATTTACCAGGCGCTCTTATCCAGAGCGACGCACAATAAAGTGCAAATCAAACACAGGGAAAAGTGTGTTGAGGACCCAAGAGGGAAGTACAGTTCCGAGTCCTAGAGTGATCACATAGATATAACTTGAACCCTTGAAGAGTACATCAAGAGTACCTACAAAAAAGTGGAAATGATATGTATGAAAATTACAGTATAGGAGGAGTTATCACTACAAGTGATAGAATTAGGTCAGTTGAAAGAGCAAACGAGTCATTAGGAATACATAGTGCAAAAATAAAAATGTGTATGTGCATTTGTTATATTTGTTTTGACTTATTGTGGGCAAAAGGCCAGTGGGAAAAGGCCAGTGGAATACGTTTGGGCATGAATCGCAGTGAGTGGTTGTGTGAACCTTATGTGTGGTAGGACTTGCCCATTAAAGGACCGGTCTTCTGTTGTCAGCTCATGTGTTCTTCTGACATTTTTGTTTGGGGGTTTGAGGTGCGCGTGACTCCACAGGTCAGCTCATATATTGCCCGACCAATGTTGACTGACATCTCTTTGTTTGCCGTATTTGCCATTGGCCGATGAGCGAGCCAAAATGGATGATATTTCGAAAGATTAAATAAGAAAACTAGATAAACTAGTTCAGAGGCTTCCAAGCCCTGTTAAAAAATGAAGCCTCCCAAAACAAAGTCTGATTCACAATTCAAAAAGAGCATCACACCCACAGCATTTTCTTGCCAAGATTGCAGTTTATATGAGTGATCCTGTGCGTTTCATGGGAAGTATGTCAAGGAGGTAACATTCTGAACCAGTTTGAAAATACAATTTTAAAGTTGCATGAGCATCAGACCAGGAAAAATCAACACAAGATGGCCACTGAGGCAGGTGATCCAAAATGTGGAAAGGGGGTAACACTGCCAAACTCATTGCTTGAAGGTTATAAGGACAGCAGTTTAAGCAGGATTTAGTGTCTATTCAAATGGCAGAATTTCAAAGGTAAAATGCATTATGGCGAATGTTGGGCCTAGCCATCTCATTGTATGTGGCAGTATGCACCATAATACATTTACCTCCATGGTTTGCAGCCCATTATGTCTTCTGGATGCATAATACATTACCAGTGAAGCATGGAAAAATTGCATGTTCATTGTAAGTTTAAAGGTCTTGCATATTTTACTGTAGGATAAGGGAGCGTGCAAAATAAATGAGAGAAAACACTTATGTTGGGGGATAGTGAACATTAGAGGGTGTGGTTGGTAATGTATAGGGGATATTGACTATTCATTTGCAATTCTAATACCCCACTACCTAAGGTCTATCAATAATGTAATTTCACTAATTCATCATTGTAATGTGTGTTGTGGGACACTTGCATTTGGAAAATATACCAAAAACACATTCGGAGCATAGATTACGAAAAATTACATAAAAGTGTGTATAAACAAAGATTAAAGACCATAAAAGATTAAAACAAAGGCTTCGAAATGTAAGTAGATCCGTCAGTATAGTTTAAGCATGTAGGTAATTCAAACCCTGTGCATTTGGAAGACCTTGTGGTAAAGTTCCTAGGGCAACTGATTCTCAAGCATATACTGTACATGGCATATAGACCCAATTTAATTCCCCATCCAGGGCAATTTCTATACTGTGATCACATCTCTCTGAAAACTTTCTCACTGAGGATCCCTTTACAGAAACAACCCTTCATAAGGCCTAATCTATAAATGTCCCCATTTTTAGCATGGAATATTGATGATTTACTGCACTGTTAATTTCATACAGTCTTCTTTGGTCATCTTTATCATGGATGTGATTCATTTTGGAATGGAGATTGTAACTGGTTGTGACTTTGGTGTCGAAATGAACCTGTTTTAAAGAAGTCATGTCCATTATTCATTTGAAACTGGTACATATGTAGAGTACATAACCACACATTGTAGTCAAGTCAGTCGTCAGCATTTTGACATTTGCATAATAATTTGTTCATTCTTTTGTGTTTATGATTCAATTATTTATTTTTCATTGAAAAAGATATATTCATATTTCTATGAATATATTTATTTTCCCCTACCCACCACATGGTCGAAATATTGAGCAACCTCTACGGAGTGCCAGAGTTGTGTCCGCCCCACCCTCTCTGCACCAGCCCTCTGGTTCAGCCATTACAGCAGACCTGCCCTCAGCCTGGTGAGGGATCTGGGCCAGGGGAGGGGCTCTGTGCTGGAGCGGGCGGGGTTAGACACCAGCCGGGTCGTTTGTCTACACATCTGTCAGCTGGTGAGAGGACGTTCTCCTCCAATCAGCATTTTGCTCCCGGGAAGGAAGTGAGGAGACACTTCTGCTGCACTGGCAAAATATCAATCATTGTAGTATAAAGGGCACTTTTCAAACCCTCATAAATGAGGATCATATCCTGTATGCTTCTCTCCAGTTACGGTATATACAGAAACCCAAGAAAGCATTTTAAATGAGTGATTTCTTCACTGTAGTCCCGCCCCATTTTTGAGTTCTTGGAGAGGATAAAAACGGGATAAATGTTTGATTGGACAAGCTATGTATTTATACATTCACATTCAAGTATCATTGGCTTGTTTCATGCTTGGTACATCCCGCTAAACACTTTCTCTGGGATTTTTAAATATCCATCGACTTCCTCCGGAGAACTTAATATCAATTTCACGCTCTGATTAGACAAGTGATAATTGAAAGGTGAACTACTAATGATTTTTAATGCGACAGTCATTCCCTTAAGTACATGTCCATCTCAATAGTGACTGGAGATTTTTAATCCAAATGTCTGGTGTTTTGATGACTCTACTATGTAAAATGATTTTAGTCACTAGTGTAATTGTAGGCGCTTTTGGAACCGTCTCCTCATTGCTACAGTAAATTGCGCTGAGGCCTGTGTGTTTTGTTTGCGGAGCTCGATAATAGAGATATTAATGGTCCTAACTGGACAGCCCTGGCCTTTGTCTCAGCCATCAGTGAGTGCCTAAAGCAATTTACAATGGATTGCCATTTCTCTGTCACAACCTGAACCAAAACAGGGTGCTCCTCATTTCTGGAGTCTATGTGCTGTGCGTCGTATGATTGTTATTCTTATTTTCAATTTAGAAAGAATTAAAAGAAAATTGCATTTAATGAATATCTTATAACAGTGAATGTCACTTTCTCTTACTCTCTCATCCTTGAATAAATTGCATGCCTGTTACAATTTAATCCTGACTGGCTTTGCAATTGAAAAATAAGCATCCATCAGCATGGCGAGTAGAAAAAATGCGAAAAGCAATATCACACTCCAACGTGGACCCTCATTTACTTTTATAATTTAATTATTTGTGATAATGGATGAATTGTATTATGCCTCAGACATTTGTTGAACAATAATAGTTCTCCATTCGTCCACAAGGGGATTCCACCCTGTCCGACCCTTATTCCATCAATGCAAAATGGAGTGTAAGGTTTCACAGCGGTGACATCGTCACGTCACATCCATCACATTCACTGCAGTAGCCCACTCACCGTCCTCATATTTTTATAGCAGTAGTCCAGCAGTGTCTGTCTGAATGTCCTTCTGCTGCTATCAAAATATCCAGAAACAAAAATTATAGCTTCCCCCCATTCTCTATATTCCCTAAAATAAGGTGTCAAGAGTTTGAGAACATTGTTTGGCTAGAACATGTCCGCTTCCATTTCTCTATTCTCGTCAAGGTCAGCGAAAGTTCCCTGCAGATCTAACCTGGTTGTAGGCAGCAGGGCGCTGACACTTCCCAGCCCAACCAGTTGTCAGCCCCATTAAGGCAATTAATTTCCACTGCAGCACTCATTTGTGGGATGTCATTTATAACTACCTTTACAATTACGCTACATGTAGTTTCACTTCACTTCAGGACTGCGAAGAGGCAGAAGCTCTGCTAACTTTAACTCTAATGGACAGCGACATGCTTCAACAACTGCACTTTTTTACACTTATTCTTAAAACTCATTTTTTTCCCCAGCCAGTCTCTTGAAAGATGTTTCACTGCTGATGAAGTAAACATGTAAATGACCCAGCATTCCTTATGCCAGATATTATAAGGACCTCTCTGTCAGATTTGTGTCCCTGATAAATGAAGCGTATACTGGTAAGGTGCAAAGCCGCGATGAGGCATATCTCCATTTCAGTAATATTTAAAAGTGCGGAAGATGTTAAATATGTATGGTACATAACGCGCACATTTTAATGCAGTGGAGTCAGGTCATCTGCAGTGAAAGTATAAGTCAGCTCTTCACTTCTGCTTCACTCAATTAAATGCATTTCCTTGGAATGCTTGTAAATGGCCACACAATCTGCAAGTGTTTTCCACTTTCAAGAGCAATTTTCCTGCTCCACAGATGGAATAACTATAATATAGATTTGTTGTATATTTTAATAATGAAGGTTTTATAACAAATTAAATAGGCCAGAATAGGCAATTTTGCTTTGCTGCGCAGACGATAAATTATTTCTTGGGTGCTACACAAGGCCTGGGGCTATATTGTGTGTGGATTATTAGGGGGGGTGACATGGCTCAGGCAGTAAGTGCTGTCTTCTGGCAGTCGGAGGGTTGCTGGTTTGATCCCCCGCCCGGGCTGTGTCGAAGTGTCCCTGAGCAAGACACCTAACCCCTAAATGCTCCTGACGAGCTGGTCAGCCTTGCATGGCAGCCAATCACCGTTGGTGTGTGAGTGTGTGTATGAATGGGTGAATGAGAAGCATCAATTGTACAGCGCTTTGGATAAAGGCACTATATAAATCCCAACTGTTCGCCATTTTAGGAGATACAGGAGCTGAAGCGTGTTTGTTTGAAAAGCCCCTGAAAGAGTAAGGTGGGGTGTAGGCTGGATGAAGCTGTTTACTGTGAAGCTGTGTTACCACCCGACAGCCAGGCCCAGCATGGGGAGGGTACTGTCAACACATACCTACACCTAATTCTGTGGAATCCTATTCCTCTTAATTTAGGACCATCTTCATTTAAACCAGCATACAAGGCCTAAAGAAGAATCTTTAAAAAGCGCTACGCCAAGAATGACCCTGACAACAATAAATAAAAAAAACAAAAACATGCAATGAAATGACTTAACATTCATCAGAGCAAGTAGTGTGTGGATGTATGTTACTGTGAGAGGTTTCACTGCTCACAAATTAAGTTATTTTTGAGCAAATGTTTCTACTCATGTGGATACCACATGCAGTAGGCCTACTGACTATTGCTTGCATATGTGCTCTGGCATATTGGGATACATCAGAAGACACCATCTTTCTTCTGATACATTCAGTTGATGAATCATTGATGCAGCATTAGATATTGCAGCTTTTAGTAATCATGTGACTTACCGTTCATGTCTGAGTTGCTGAATAGCTTTTTATATATCTGTGACAGTGAACAACCAGTTTCATCAGATTTGCTGGGTATTCTGGATGTAAGTGTCTAGGCCCATAGTCACTGTCACTGTCTGAATCTCAGGAATGGCTCATTTCACAGCTGAGCCAATGAACGACATAGACCGAACAGACATAGACAGAACAGAATGAACTAAATGACCAGGCTGGACACAGAAGTTGGTCCATAGTGAAGGAATGAAATTTGACTGAGTTATCCAGTTATGGGACAGTAGAACTACAGAAATCATCTAGTCCATGTCTGGCCATTTGGACTGATGGATTCATTGGATTGAGGTTATTCTCTTCTTGTCAATGCTGCTTACTCTAATATTGAATTGACTGAGCTTTTACATAAATCATTGAACTTCAAGGAAGAATGTACTTTGGACAGCTTAGCAATAATGGTGCTGAACGGGTTACAGTCAGCCACTGTTGACTTGTGAACCAGGGTGCTATGGTGATGCATTTAAGAAAGATAATGGAAGAAGACTTACTGGAATCTAAGGCAACGCCATCCTGTAATAAAATAAAGGGTAAGAGGATTTGGCAAAGACCCTTTATTAGAATGGCAGAAGCTTATTTCTGTTATGCTGTCTTGTGGTTCCTTACCACTGTATCAGATTTGCTTTTTATCCCTGTTTAGACAGGGCAAAGATTCCTCAAATCAACAACTGCTGAGATATATTTTTAGAAATCGAGAAATTGAGTTACTGAAATATGCTTAGATTTCTTGTTTTGCCCTCAGGAGACATTTATACTGTCATCTGCTCGCTCAATCAAGATGATATCCAAAACAGACCAGTATGTTGTTTTGGATTCAAATACTGTTCTACGCTTTACTGAGCTTGTCTGGTGTATTGGAACCTCTCAGATGAATCCAAAACACTTACGGATTTGACCCCGGTCTGATCCCAAATCAAAATGGATGATAACCGCTTGGTTAGGTTAAGTAAAGATCAAACTGGAAACTACTGCATTACTGCTTTAGAAAAGCCTGCTATTTCATGGGTACTGTGAAGCACTGTACAGGCCACATGAGTGGTATAAATAGAGGTTTCTATACCTGTTTCAGCATGAGGTGAGAAAGCATGACAGGTCGCAGAGCTAATCCTGGAGGGTATTGCCCTGTGACCCACCCCAGCAGACCTTGTCACCCGGCAGCCTGGTGGACCCCTGGTGGAGGGAACCAGAGTGAAAACACAAAAACAGGAACACTGGCAATGCTGACTAGAGGGAAATGGTGGATAAGGAGTCAGGCTCGGAACTGGAAGGTTTTGGAATTAATTCATTTTGGGCAGATGATGCTGTTGACCATGTGAGAAAGCGTTTTCCGCTGTAATGACGACGCTCAGCCTTAAGTTTCACATGCAGGTTAGCTTTTGCAAATATCTGGAGATTTCATTTTGCCGAATTTGCCACACTGTGTCTGCGACCAGGAAAATGAGCAGTTGCATTTGTCAATACATTTATTTGCAATGTCAAACTGTGGGAATGGATGCTGGCTGTGACTACCAAGCAGTTATAAGGCAGAGTGAGGGGGTGAGTAAGAATTGCGGGGGTGTTTCTCCAGGACCTGGGCATGCGTTATGCGCACAGCGGTTTAAATTGGGGGTCGGGAGAGAATGCAGAGCCTGCGGTGTTGGCCAATGAGGAGGGAGAGGGAGGAAGCAGTCTGACAGCGGCGGTTGGAGAGACATGGCTGACGCACGGCAGAGACTGGAGAGGGAGCGATCGCTGGAGGACATGGGGAAGAAGTGCTAACAGTGCTGACCGCACGACCGTGCAACAGAGAACACAGGGAGTTGTCTGCTGGCAGAGGAGAAGAGAGAGAGAGAGAGCCCGCTGAGGGAGAAAGAGCCTGGGCAGTTCGGCACAAAGCCGTCCGTAATGAGCACAGACAGCACAAGGCCCAGGAACATAGAAGTGCTGGGAGATTTGTTTTGGTTGCCGTGGGATACAGATATGCGTGTATCCTCCCTTATTCTTAATAGAGGGTTTACATCGGCTGCGTGTGTTCTGAATACCAACTATGTAGAAATGAGTCCCTCCATTTTGGGGTTGGGGGTACACTGTAACTCAATCAGGATTGTGATTTTGTGCGTCCTGTTCATAAACTTCCTGTAGGATGTTTTCCATCACAAGAGAGATTTATAGGTGCAAAGAGGTGCAGATAAGAATTTATACAAGGCAAATAGAAGATTGAATAATTACCCTTGCCAAAACGAAATGTGATTCCAATCCACTAGCAGTTAGAGCTGATAAGTCTTGCCGTTTTGAAAACATGTAGAGTTCATAATTTACGGAAAGTTGGACTAATGAATTTGCAGCAGGCTGAGACTGATTGTCTCTATGGTTTATGTTAATTATGTACCTGTATCATTAGTTATGTTCAGCCCTGAATAACCTTTTCTAAGGGAAGGGGAGTGGGGGGGCTGCATATCTTCTGGAACATCTCTGTAAATAAATAATCTCTTCTTCATCAAGAGGGATGGGGATGAGGACAGTAAAGTTGTCATTCAGGCTGGAAAGGTAAACACATTAGTTTAAGCTTTCTTAGTCATTAAATGGAAACCGATGATGCAATTTGTTGTGCTGCTGTCATCATACTAGGAGTTCATGATGATATGGCCCTAGTGTTTAGCTGCCAATAATGGCTTTTACTGCCCTGTTTTACATTATAGCAAGTAAGTTCTCACTTCCGTGGAAGAGTAAGATGAGCACAGACCTCAACTTAAGAAAGAAGTTTGTTTGGCTGGTATAGGCTGATATATAAAAAAAACAATGAATGAACTGAAATGAATAGATTAGAATAGATAGTTTGCACGACAATGATAAGGCTATTTTATCAATATAATGGCATATTGGGGGGGGGGGGGGAGTGGGGGGTGTAGTGTTAATATTTGCATGGATGGGGATGCCTTCTAAAATTGCACATAAATACAACATCAGGTAAATAAGAGACTGAAGGGAAAACTCCGTCTTGAGTTTCTAGTCAGGCTTGTGCCATAAACTGTCAAAAAGCAGAAACCGCTACCTTAAACCCTCAGGACACTGCTTAGCTTCTTACACCGCTAACTCAGGGAAAGTTTGTGCTTCACTTCCAAAACATTAATAAAACAACAACTTACTTTTACATTCCTTTTACACATTTAGACATTAGCACAACACAAATTCCCAGACCAGAAAGACATGCTCATTTTTCTTTGAACATATTTTTAGTTCAAAACCAGTCAGCTTTCCCTCTCTGACAAATCTTCATGCAGACAAATATTGAACCCTCACAAAGCAAGCAGCTACACATATAACAAATATTACATACAAAATAACCTTGAGTGAACCCAAGTTGGGAACTATAGGAAATGCCATGGTACTGCAGCAAGTCCCTTCATCAGTTTAAAAATGTATAAAATTACTTATTTAGCAGTTGTAGCCACATCATCAAGTTCTGTTAAAAGAGATCAACCATGAAAACCAGGCTAAACTCCAAATATCTATTACCATTGTAGAATTTAGTGTAGCCTAAAATGTCACGGATTACTTTTTTAAAAATTTTATCTCTTGGCACTGTGCACATGGTGCGGTACAGTAAATGTATTTCAGGTTGTTGAATATTGGACGTGTTCTGGTGTTTAGCTGCCTTCTACCTTTAAGACTAGAACCTGGTGTCAAAAGCTTTTCCCAGCCTATATTTTTGTTGAAAGCACACTTTCCATTGCATTGTATAAAGATTGTACAATCTGTCTACCCGTTTTTTGTTATCTGTCATCATTTCTTTGGCAACAGGCTTGACACCGTGCTAGATGATATTGGTAGAATTACAAGCCTGGATAGCCTGTTTTCCTCATCAGACATTCACATGTTCTCATGCTCTTAATTTATATTTATTTTGGGCTAGTGTTGAGGCCCTTTGGATGGCATTTCTTGTAGTAGTTGTATTTCTGGGAGCTACTGAATGCTGGAGGGCTGGAGTTTTACCATGAACAGAAATAGAATATGTACAACAGAAGCAGGCTCATAGGATTGCCAAAACTCAATTCTTGCACTACATACTTACTTTTTATACTTGCTGTCTAATTGTACAGTAGGCACTACGAGGCATTGCCAGACCAATATGAATGGTGTATACTGCTAAGCAATCCAGTGGTCCTGCATGAATCTTTCTGGAATGTCCTTGAGCTTTAGGCAATACCAGGGCCTCCATGTCTCCTGTCATTTTATGAACAAATGTCCACGTCCACCAGCCACTCAAGCATAAAATAGACTGCTGCATTGACATATGCCCTACACATTAAAGTATGTCAAACATAATACAGTAGAGTAGAGCGAATCCACTGTAGTTCCGACGTGCACCTTGGTTACTTACCTGCTCTCCCTGCTGAAAATATGTGCGATAGATGCAGTTGTTTATTTCTTATGAGTTTGTGGCACCTGCTGCTTGGCAACTTTCATCATGACTAGTCTGTGGTGCATAACGAGATGGGCTTTCGCTGCTCGTAGCTCATTCGAGATGCCGTTTGTTGCCATTAATCCTGGGCTTGGAGATATTCCTGCACCTCTCCTGCCTCTGAAACGCTCAGTGTTTGCTCTTGCGGGTTTTTTGTGGCTCTGTGGGTGCGCTCCGCTGGTGCTCCTTTGCACTCGCAGCGGTGCCTGCGCTCATGATGCTCCTTCTGTGGGTTTGAATTCCAAGCAAAAACAAATTTGTTTGGAGAGAAAGGGCTTGGACAGTTTGAAGAGGAATTAAATGTTCTCAAGCGCTCAGTGTTTCGAGCTCTCTCGTTTCCCCAGACCTTGGGGATGTAGATGCATCGTATCTTCAAGGCAGCTTTTAAATCAAGTTTCACACACGTCTGTTCATCTGCTCTCTAACATCCCTTGGCATCTCGGGATTGATACAGACACATTACAAAGCCATTATCTCAAAGCCGCATAAGACCTTGTGATTCCAGACTCAACAATTGTGTTTTGTTATTCCTCAGTTGTTGAGAGTCATTTCTACCTGTGTTATTGCCAATAATGCTGACAGGTCTTCAGATTGCCTACATTACATTCTCCTTATACCGTGTGCGTGAGTGTGTGTGTGTGTCTGCCTTTGTGTTAGTGTAATCTAATGTTTTCTGTCAAGGGTTGCTGCATAGACCTTTTTTGACTGCTGGTGAAGCTGAAGCCATTGTAAATTTAACTTTCTAAAATATTTGTTTGCTCCCTAATGTCCTGTTTGTCAGTGTGTGCTGAAAAATACTACATTTCCCACCTAATAAGCCATTCTGTTCTGCTATCAAGTGCTAATCAAAGTTTAACCATTCCTCATTTTTTGACAATTTAGCCTTTTCCCTTTCATGGATATTTGATGCTGCAATCATACCACAATATAAACTCCTGCACAGATTGCTAACAGCATGTAGGCACAATATTCCAAAATGGGTGAGGACTTTCCATATGAGCCAAAGGAATGCATGACTCAGAACTCTGGAGAAATAGTGTCTGTGAGATATATAGATATAGATATTCACTCACTGGGGGTCATAGATGTTGTATAAACTATCTCACAAATTTCATTTCACTTTATTTGAATCACAACCTCAAAGGCCTTTATAAAATGCAATGCAGTACGAGAAGTGACTGCTGAACAGAATTATCTAACTGGTCCGTGATATTGGAATAGTTCTACTCAATTAGAAGTCCGCTTAGAGAAACAATCCTGATACCTCTTGAAATAAGCTGATCTACAGTATTGCCTTTATGGCCTTGATTTTTGCGATGCGGTATAGGGTGTTATATTTTTACTTGGCTAATGATTACAGTTATATAAGGTATACATTGCACATGGGTGTATGGTTGCAGGGATCATTATTTGTGTGGGACAGCATATGTGAGTGCTTCCGCCTGGCTAGAGATGGATTTGTGAGGTCAGGCACAGATGTCGTCCACAGTGACCTGGCAACAGGCTCGGGGGCTGACAGACTGTCACCGCGGTGCGTTACAGTCTCCCAGAACTCACCCCTCACCACTTCCTCCCAGAGCCTGTCCTCTTGCCATCCCAGAAGCCAAGGAAGCCAAGAGGGAAGAAAATAAGACATTTATCAACTGAAAGCCCTCAGCTAGATCCAGCTCTGTAATTGTAGCTTGGCGAAAAGCTTTCTCGGTCAGTGCAGTGAAGGTTTAGGATGATTACTCTTCTGAAAGAAAAACAAAAAAAAATCATAAAAGCTTATATCTGTCTTTTGACAACACAGCGACATCTTCGGCAAAACATTTTTTGAAGTAAAGTTGGGCCATTAAACCACTTTATAGTCAGGCAAAAGTTTTTATGCGATGTACAGAATAATTTTTTGTTGTTACTCAAATATTCCACTGAAGTCCAGTGAGCAATAATTGACCAGCTAGAGTGCAGCTTACACTCTTTGTGTGTTTCACTGTCATTTAGCCTCCTGACACAGATGGAGGAGCGTTGCTAATCTGGTTAAAGTCATTGCTATCATTCACCATGGTTGAGAGTGCTTAGTGCAGCTCAATTTCATCATTCACTGGGGTTTGGCTGGATTAAGTGTCCGTTTGACAAACAGCACTGTGTGTCCATTTTTTTTCTCACCCTCTTTAATATCTGTGGTCCTTGACTAAAGCCCAACGAAAAACATCTTCTCACTGAGAAAAGTTCATCCTGCTGTTTTCTATCTTCAGCATGATGGGTTCATCCCATGTTTCTGTGAAAGAAGCTCCACTGCCTCTGTTTGCTGAGGGCCACAGGCCCGGATGGCATATTGGTGTAGGATTTTCCTGTGTGTCCCAGATCCTGCATCTTACAAAGGAGGTTTATGAACCTCCGTGGTTTCATGTATTTGCTTTGGATATTGTTCTTCAAATCCCTTATTTGTTTAGCCCAAGAGCCGGATCCTGTGTTGTCTGGGGCTTTTCAGCACATATGGCTGCTGTTGTTTGGAATGTACGATTGGAATCCCAGAACTCCCTGAGCTAGTGTTTGTTCAGGGCAGAGACTCCATATCATACACCCCTCCTTAGTTAATGTTGATATACATTTTTTTCCCCTCTGTTTTTCATTGCTGTTGTCCTTGGCTACCTCCTTTGCTTCAGTTCCCCATGGCTTCCAATACCAGTATGATACTTTGTCTCTTTTTTCCCCACACTGTGAGACGGAGAGGAGCATGGTGGTGGTGAGGTATGGCAGTACGGTATATGAGGGTCTGAGGGTGGGGGTGAGAGGGATTGGGTTGGGACATGATCTTAAGCCCTTAGTTGTTAAAGTATATGCTAGGTGATTGATGTGGATGTTACAGTAGGGGCCATCTTCCACGGCCATCAGACCCTGTGCATTATCTGTTCTAAAACCCTGAGCTGCATAAGATGACGTCCAGTGTGTAAGTATCATGTACGGCAGTCGCCAAGTTTGGATGGTGGCGGCGATGGCATTATAAGAGAAATAGTGAACTAGCAGGGGCGGTGGGGGGGTGCAGGGCGAGGCGAGCCGGGAGAGGTGGAGAGGTGGAGAGGGGATGTGAGTGTGTTTATCATACAGCTGAGCCTGAGCGCGGTGCCGAATGAATGAGAGTGAGATTAAAGCTGGAGCGTTAGAGTCTGCATTCAATCACTGGAGTCAGAGAGGCTGCATCCTGCATGCTGATCAGGGCCCATGAATGGCCTCATGGACTTCTCCTCCCAATATATTTCAGGCAGCACTGATTATTGCTTATATGCTGCTAAGGTCACGGATAAATTGCAATACTTTGCTTAGCGACAGAGGAGACAGTGGTTGCTGGTTCCCCCCAGCCCCTCCTCAAACCCCCCCCCCCCCCCCCCGCTCCCCTCCCACTGGGCCCCAGGGGGTGAGAAACGTGTTTTACTTTCTCAGGGGTTTGTAACTGGGGGAAAACAGCCAGAGTTTAGACCCGGTAAGGAATGTGCGCGGTGCAGTCTGCTCTCTGGGTTATAAATATGCTTCATTACCGCACAGACATGTACACCAGCAGAGGAGTTTAGTCATCCTCTGTTTTATCTAATGATGATCACCTCTAAATCAAAGCACAAAAGGATATAAAGATCCAGCTGGTGTTACACAAAACCCTGTGCCAAAATGCAGGATGTTGATTGAAGGAAAAATAAGCCAATTTACATGAATTTAGAGTACAATGCCAAGGTCAAACCGCAGAAATAGGCCACACCATTACAGGGAAAAGACTAACGTTGCTCAATCAGGTAATACAATTTATTATGCCAGAGCAAATGAACACTGCATATAAACACAAACAATGGGTTTATTATATGCAATATTTTCTTTATTAGCTGATTTCATTGTACCATATATTACTAAACATGGCATTACCTTTTTCATTTAGTTACAAAAAAGGCAGAAAAAAATGCATGAGCAATAGAATATTAGAAACTATCTAGAGATCACTGAGAGTTGGGAACTTGGTTATCACCCAAGGAAGCCAAGCAACTACAATGGATTAAAGGACTTAATTATTATTATTAATATTATTTATGATGGGAACCATAGAAATCTGTGAAATCTCAATGACTTTGGTTTTTGGCAGCTCTGATGGACATAATTTACTGTGTGTTCCAGCTGTCATAAATTTGGGTTGAAATATGTTGTGTAATAAAAAGTCAGTTGAAAATCAGCTGAATCACTGGAGGGAAAAGGCCTTTCTGCAGTCAGAGATGTCTTTGAATTGTGGCCAGTTTATAGTCTCTCTATTGGGTGTAGGCGGTTCAAATATTTAGAGCTTGCATATAGTGTATCAGGTTTGCATTGACTCCCCCTTTGCATGCAGCTAATTAAATCTGATTACATCAGAGATTGATTATTGAACTGCGTTCCTAAGCACTAAAATGTATCTGAATTCACATAGTTTTGAAAATCTAATTACAACTGAAGAGATCATAATCCAGTATACGGGCTAATCAGGTAACCAGCTTCTATAATCGATCCAGATGCCTTTTCTGAATTTGGAAAGTTGATAAAATTATTTTGGGTTGTGTCACTCTGCAGTGATGTAAGGGGGGTTGCGTATAGTTTAATAATACTCGCTTGAATATTGCAGCGATTCTTGTGATTCGTCTCTGTAGCTGGGGTTTTATGATTTTCCCATCAAATCAAAAACATACAGGCTGTCAGATAATGGCGACTGATCTGATTATATATTGCAGATAGCAGCATATTGCTTGCTTCTCAGATTTGTTTTTCTCACTTGAATTGCCGTTCCCTGAAACTGCGCTTGCCAACAGCTTGAATTGTTGCTAGCCTGTGAAGAGCCGTGATGATTCCTTTGTTAAAGCGCTGTATTAAATCACATTTGATTGAGTGATGGCTGCTGAAATTAAACACGGTCACAGTGACTGCTGCTATGTGTCCTATGGGAGACTGTTTGATGCACATTGTGTTCTTTTGTTGAGGTAGAATGAGGCAGATAGTTATAGAGTGAGGGCCATATCCCAAGTTTCCACCCCCCCCCTCTCTCTCCTGAAAATGGTGGAGAAGGTTGAATTGTAGAGCGATCTTTGAGTAATTTCTCTGGCAAGGGTGTAGACACTTACCAGTACTGAGATATTAAAAGGAAAGCAATGGAGTGAGCTTATCTACCAAAAAACACATTGTTATGTCGGTGCCAAAGGCTGTCCGTTGAGGAAGCTTTATTAAGGTCCGGTGCTTTCAGAAAAACCTGCTCAAGATGTACATGTTCCATTTCAGCCCCTTCAAAGCAAGCACGCAATCAATCTTACGTCCTCAGCCGTGCACTCTTATTTTCTGCTTTGTTTATTTATTTATTTATTTATTCATATGTTTATTTATTTATGTGTGTTATTTCATTTGTGACATGTTTGGACATAAATCAAATCTCTTTGAAAGATTGACTCTTGATACCATTTGAAAGAACAGAGAACAATGCAAAGGCAATATGAAGGGTCAATAATGATATTGATTATCAGGTTTTTACTGTAGGGTGCATTCATCTTTCCTGGCCCAGTTGAAACACATACTCCATCACAGGACTTGACACAGCTTGTCTTTTTCAGCCTTTGTTCAAGTTGTATTGTTTATGTATTATTATAACATATTAGATGATATCTTATTTGTACTTTTCCGGAAAGAAACATTGGTAACTTTCTTGTATTAAGATGTACGGTATATCTCACTTGCACCATTATTAATGATATTTCTCTGGTGGCAGGCTGCATATTGACTCACTGAAGGCCTTTCCGTTTGTGCGTATCGGACGCATAGGCACGGACTACACACAGTGAACATCTTCGGATGTTTTATTATGGATTTTATTACTTATTTATATGGCAGGTGCTCTTATCCAGCACAACTTACAAGGCCATCCTGGAAAGATACATAAAATGTCTCCTGTAATCACGGTGAGAACAAGGGCGTTAGAGGGGAACGGCGAGGGGCCAGTGATTAAGCATCCGGTTGAAACGGCTCTAACTTGCTGTAAGCATGCAACTACCGCTGTTATAGGCACATACATGCAGCAGTACTTAGTACTTAACATGATCATAAAGGGAAAAATGATGTTCGCATAAAGCATGGCCAGTCTAATAATGAACCGTAACTTTACATCACACTTATGTTTGCAAAGTGCCTAATAGTGATTAAATGTGAACTCTGTAATGGGTGCAAAATAGATTAGAAGTCTTTTGTGCTGCTTACAACTGTACAGCCATCTACAGCATGCTAGAAATTAGCAGCAATACATGCATTCTATCCCTGCTCACATGGGACTTGTTTTCTTGTTACTTCCTATATATACTTGAATCCGCCATCTCACTTTTTTACTGACCATTTTAACGAGTTACTGTTTTCTGGTGAATCGCAAAACAACAAAATGTTTTTTTTGGGGGGGGGGGGGGGGGGGGGGGTTTTGCTGGAATTTTTTACGAACCTCTGAAGTGTTTTCCTGCAGTTTTCCTCCTGTCGAATAATTCAGTTTTTCCCTAGGATGTCTGAAACCAGAACCCTCTCAAAAGCGTACTTTTTTACCGTAGCCAGTAATTATTTATAATCTAAAATGAAAACCCTGCCTCCTCCTAGATGGTGTTTCAACACTCACTGTAAAAACTGTAACTGTAATCATCTCAAAACCCTATTCTGGGCTGCTGCTGAAGCTATTATTTTATTGCTCACTTTAAGAAAAGCAAAAAAATAATAGATTCCTTAAATCAACTGGAAAATGGACACTGTCTGTGAGCTATGGTGTTGACAATGATACTCCTAAAAAAAACGTCATTAAAAAATGTATTTAAAAAAAATTACAAAATGAGTTGGAAACATTATACATTTCTTGCAAAGAAAGCATACTTCAACTAAAAAGGCACAAAGAAAATGAGTTGTGGTATTAAAGATGTGTACACTGCTTGACCTCGAAAGTATAAATAAAACCTGTAAAAAAAACATTTTTTGCTGATTACTGCTTACTATCTGCTTAGCGCAAGCAGGGATGCATGTTATATCCTGAATGTGTTTGTGCCTCTGCAGCCAGTTTGAATAGTTCTCTGACTGTGCCTACCTATGGGAATGATGGAACAGGACTGTATTTATTGTCATGCTTTTTAAAATAAGGCAGTATGTGATGGAAAAATAGATAGTTTTATCCAGTGACGTACAAAAGAGTGCATGTCAAGGCCATTAGAACAAACTGCAAAGAGTTGTACAGTCACAAACAATACAGTAAGTCTTGTGTTCATGGCAAGTAGGCCAAGCCAGTAAGGAATTAAAACACCAATACCACAGAAAAAGTCTTGACACAGTCCTGCATACTCCATTTGTCTCTTTGTAGCCTAGGCTGAAGGATCTGTTTCATGGCGTATATCAGTCCTACAACAATCAAAGAAAAATATCCACTTTTATTTCAGCGCTCACAAACAATAAACTCAAAATCAAATCTCTTCAGCCATCAGAATACATTGGGCCTTTTGAATTCACCTGGGCCAGACGTTTGTTCTTTATACTGTACATTTCCGTGGGCAGTCAGACAGCATGCCAATGTTACATTCTTATTCATTACCCTGAAGAAAGACACAGCAGCAGCTAGCTGCTTCCCTAGATGTAGAATAAGTGTTTCATTGAGTTAATTGTCCAGTGTTATTGTCCACCACCCTGTTACTTCAGTAAAGGCGATTTGTTCTTTAAATGGATTAAGATATATGACGCATCCTCTGCTTCACCAACACAACTGCATCTGGACCTTATAACTCTCTACAAGTGCCAGCGCAGGAAGCCAACTCACTCAGTTCTTCCTCATTATCTTAGCAATCATTTAACTGCTCACAATTCTAGCCATGCAAGTCTTCTGTCCACAGAATGAATTTATATAGGAAAACATTGACCTGAGGCTCTTTGCATGAAATAAACAACACAGTGCCAACCTATAACATCTGTGTTCCAACAGCTACAGCAGAGTGCCAACCTATAACATCTGTGTCCCAACAGCTGCAATACAGTGCCAACCTACGCCATCTATGTTCCAACAGCTACAATACAGTACCAACCTAGAACATCTCTGTTCTAACAGATACAATACAGTACCAACCTAGAACATCTCTGTTCTAACAGATACAGCACAATCTCAGGAAATTCGGTTAGCAATCTGCATGTTTCCAAAATGGTATGGGGTATTGCATACAGTTGTGATTTGGCAATACAACATTGGGAAAGAAAGCAATCCGGGATTTATTGATGGCTTGAGCTAAGGAGTTACCATGACGATTTCCAAGCCAAGCTTATGCCCAGAATGCCCGTCCAAATGTACAAGGCCCTACTGCATGGCATCTCTAGGACCCATGACTCTCAACCCATGTACAAATCTTCTGTCATAGCTGGAGGTTTCAATCTCTGTCATGCCCCTTTTTCTAGTGACCCCCGTCTCGATTAGCAACTCGTGCTGCTTTTCTCCTGTCTGAATACAGTGAAACATACCTAAGTAGGACAGACTATATCTGAGCAGACTGTGCGTTCTAAAGAGTCAACTATATAATTTATTACAGGTAATTAACAAGTTGCATTTGAGAAGACATGTTACATGCAAGCTGGTTTTTCTAAATCTTAATGTTGAATAGGTATTGATAAGTACAGCAAATTCAATTTTTTTCTTGTGGCAGGCTACTGCATATTGGAGTGCATATTTGTTATAATTATATGGCATTCCTGACCCTACCAGCTAATTTTGTGCTCTGCAATCAACCAAACTGTATGCAGTTCCAGAAGAAACTGGCTTAGCACCTCTCATTACTGACAATATCTTTCAGCCTTCAAGTGTGGTGAAGAATCATAAGTACATGAATTATAAGGTAAGCTCTTACAAACTACCTGAAAAGCATCTGTTTGAGCTCAAACCTCTGTTTGAGCCCAGACTTTCTGGAAAAAAAAACAACATATTCTTCACAACTCTATATTAAAAATACAACCTCTTACTTATGTCACCATGGCAACATAAAGCAACCACTAATTCTGGTAGATTCAATAGCAGTCAGTAGCTCTTTATAGCATAAAGTATTTATCCCCTTATCCACTACTGTAGTATTTAAGTTTTAAGTTTTCTTGTACTAAGAATTTAAAGTGGATGCCAGTGGAATCATCTAAAGAAAGTTATTTTTTCTTTTAAATAGAACTCTTTTAGCAGTTGTACTGTATAAGGTGGTGGATTTACTCATGTTTTACTGTTCTCATTATAGAATACAAGGAAAATATCCACAACTGTTAATCTGAGAACATGCATTTTAGCTGGGTACCTGTGCAAATGAAATGTTTTTACTTCTGCCGAGTCTGGTAATTTTGTGGTCTGCAATAAAGGTGTTTGTGACAACATGGATTCGGTGGCATTAGAAAGGGGTACATCGATTAAAACATTTGCAAACTGTGGTAATTTGGTATCAAATAATCAATTTCTTAATTCGCACCAATGTGAGTCTCTGCGTGATTTTGGCTATTGTGCTGTAACTGTGAAAATAAGGCCCCCATAAAAACAATCCCATCATAGCTATTCACTAACCTGGAAAAAGATAGTGAGGTAGGTGAGTAAACTAGTAATTTACTAAAATATCACACTGAGTGTGTATATTTTAGTACCTAGTCTATGATTGCATTTGGAGTCTGTTATTGGGATTTGTCAACATGAGGACTCGACTCGTGCCAGCGAAAGTCAAGGGAGCTTTTATGTGGCTGAGAAATAAGAAAAACAGGCAGACATAGGCCAAAATAGGCTCACCAAAATGAACCATTAGTGATGTTCCAAAAAAATATTTTTCTAACCTACTGTATTGTTTGGCTGATTTTTCTGACAGGTTTTTTCTTATTTCTCAGCATCCTAATTGCTTCCTTGACTTTGTGAATTGTTTGATTACAATGTGAATTGTTTGATTACAAATCTAAAATTGTGGAGTACAGAGCCAGATCAAGAAAAAATATGTCTTTGGCCCAAGACTTATTGAGTTCCTCACTGTATATACACATTTTTCCTCCATGAAAATATTTGACTAATCACAATGGATTGAGCATTTGGCGCTCTCACTTCTGTTCCTGTAATGAGAGCAGCAGGAAATACCTTCTCTTCTCAGCGAGTCTTTGCCTGCTCTGTAGGACAGTTACAGCATGAAACTAGTTATAGAATCTTATATTTACAGTAAAGTCATAGAAAAATGTATTATTTATCAAAACAAACGCGATTGCGGTTTGCACATATTCCCCCATGAAGCCTCTGCGGGTTGTGACAAAACATTTTCATTGGATCCCAGCTTGGGTGAGGGTACAGTGTTCAGACTCTACCAGAGGGACTGAAAGCACTGAAAATATTCCACCAATACAGCACCCGCTACAAGTAATCTGCCATCCCCAGAGACAGGGAGAGGAGGCCTATAGAAGAATTTAAATTTAAGAAGGGAGAAAATGAGTTTAAAAGTATCATCTCCCCAGATCTGCTCAGGTTATCGGTACACGCTGAGAAGGAGACAGGAGATTAGACGACCTGCGGTATGTCACCGTGGAAAGGTGCAACGGTGATATCAGAGTACCCCTCTCTCCCCCTCGGAGGATTCGCCTCTGTTTGAAAGCGCTTTCAGCAAACACGGCTGATCGGCCCGGCCCGCTTCGCTCCTCCGTCTGAGTGCGCTTATCCACGGAAAACGCCCGAAAGTGCTGCTCACACATCCAAAACTCACACTCTAGGGGAACTGGTTTTCTTGTGCTCCTTGTGGTTAGGGGGTTAGTGTGGGCCTGTCTTTATTTTGCCTCTTATCTGTAGATAACAGGGTTTTCCCTGGCTTTTCAGAGGGCTTAGGTGCTGGGAAAGTTTTTACTTGATAAAAACTGCATTTTCACATTATTTTGGACCACTCATTGCCATGTTTGTGTAGAAAGGACATCAGACTTTGATTAACAATATGATTTTTTAAAATGAATTATACTGTATGTAGCCTATAATATGAACAAAACTTATAGGCGGATGTCACAACCTTCTTTCAAGCATTTGATCCTCCTCTTCGCCCTGTAAAATCTCCTGACCGGCTTTATGTTGATAAATTGTAAAACAGTAAAATGAAGAATGGACTGATTTAGCCTCTAGGCTGGACCACTCTACTGTTACTCTGGCTGTACATGGTGGTTAAAGCCGTTGCTTTAGGCAAGTGGTCCAAAATACAGTTTTTTGGCTATATTGTTCACGTTTTCATTACTGGATATGTATTTATGCAAGCAAATAAACATATGAAAACATGTTTATTTGAGTTATTTATTTATTGTATATTTTAAATAGCTGGCGTGTGTTTTTTAGCTCCTTTTAAATCAACGTTAATTGGCTACTTTTTGGCTAACAAAGCTAATGGCTAACACAGAGTGAGCTACGCAAACTCGATGTAGGAGTTCTTTGAGCCTGACATAGGTCTGAAAAATGCGAACTACTCCAAATGCTGATGGCTCGCAGAGACGAAAGCTAGAACACTGTCCAGATGGTCATTATTTACATGCAACGTTAACTAGTAGTCTAGTTGATTTCAGAAAAATGGACCTCCGGTTCAACTCGATTTAATTTACACTTTAGCCCAGGGCGTGATATAGAGTTGTGGCTTCAAGGACACAAAGTTGCCAGGACTGGTGCGTGCCTGGTAACGAAACTGATACTCCATTGCAAACCATCTACCGCCTTGGAGGCTACGCATCGACAGGCACTACAGCTGATACAGGCAAAAGCTTTTATGAGGTTTTTTCTTTTTTTTTGCTTGAGTGCTGCATATTAAAAATGTTTCTTCTTCATATTTCCCGTTCATTCAGCTCGGGCACTGGGCAAAAACAATTAGGCTCGGTGTCTAAGTCTTATAATGGCAGGGAAAACCCTGCATAAGACATAAGACAGAGAAAAGTTTCCTTGGCTTATAGTACCACTCCATGTTCCACGCACATTCCTATTACATTTGGATGTAGACACATTTGTATTAATGCAAAAATGTCTCCTCATTGGCAAACGCTAACACACACTACATGCAAGCATATACATGTGTCAGAGTGGCCATTAGCACTGTGGGAACCCATAATCCATTGCAGCTCTTTAACGCTTCCATCCTGAAAGAATGCCATTCACTGGAAACACAGCTCTGCTGTAAACTTAATTAACTTGGCCCGACTGCTATATTATGACTTCGGGCCAAATTAAATCACAACTTTGACCCACCCGCTGATCACAAATGACAAACCCGGGGCGTTGAGGGCCTGCCCCCTCAGGAGAGGGCCGAGGGTCGCCCCTACACACGTGGGTTAATTTGTAAGCAGCTGGTAGGTCACGAGGTGAAAGGTGCTTTGATTAAGTACCCAGGCTATGGCTTTCACTGACTCATCTGTATTTATATACATAGGATGTTTACTGCTTTAGAAAATCACCTTTAAAAATGCAAAGCCTGTTACTGAGTGGTTTACTACTGGATTTGATATGTAATGTAGGGTATATTAGGAGTAGTAGTAGTAGTTTTATTTAGATATTAGTATTAGTGGTAGTAGTTAATTGGTAGTACATTTATTGCTGCGGGTTGCTAACAGAGCATTGGAAATTATAGTGCAGAATACAAATAGGCCTAACAGAAGATCACAGTATGATAAGCACACTTTCAACGACCTAAACAATTACTTTTGGCCAATTAACATAAATCCCCAAGTAGCTCCAGTATAAATCATCATAACTAGGTACTGTATTAGCTACCAGCATTCATAATGCAAGACTGATTTCATCCAGCCTATAGTGAAATACCCGTCCCATAAGAGAGTTTTGTAAGAATGCTCTTGAGCAGTACTGTAGATTCATTTAGCAGATAAACCAAACCTTGCAACCATAGCTGTTGAGGGTTAACAGCAACTCAATAACTGTGGGATGTAAGCAGTATATCATGGATGGCAGTACATTATATCTATTGGTTGTATGAACGATAGCAATGTGACTTTGTGTGTCCTTTGTGGAACCATTAGTGGCGTGTGACTCTTGAGCAGTGACTAATGATTTGTATCTCACATTCTGACATCATGTGCTGCTGTGCATGTCCATAACTGGTCATTTTCGACCTGTTACTTCAAATGTGTTTTCAAGGTTTTCCCATGATAATTTGGTGACGGGTGAATCCATGTGATCCCTATTCTGTTTTCAATGGGGGGCGACATGGCTCAGGCAGTAAGAGCAGTCGTCTGGCAGTCGGAGGGTTGTCGGTTCGATCCCCCGCCCAGGCTGTGTCAAAGTGTCCCTGAGCAAGACACCTAACCCCCAAATGCTCCTGACGAGCTGGTCGGGGTCTTGCATGGCGGCCAATCGCCGTCGGTGTGTCGGTGTGTCGGTGTGTGAGTGTGTGTATGAATGGGTGAATGGAGAAGCATCAATTGTACAGCGCTTTGGATAAAGGCACTATATAAATGCCTGCCATCAATGTGCTTAATAATAACAATAAAAAAACAAAAAAGGCCCATGATTATATGATGAATGACTCATGCCTCTTCTTCTGACATCACTTCCTCTTTCTGCCTGTGTCTCCCAGGTCAGCTTGCGGCGGGGACGTGCGAGATCGTCACACTCGACCGCGACAGCAGTCAGCCGCGGCGCACCATCGCGCGCCAGACGGCACGCTGCGCCTGCAAGAGGGGGCAGATCGCCGGGACAACGAGAGCCAGGCCAGCTTGTGTGGACGGTAAGAGCCAAGCTCCGCTGATTCTCAATCCTCTCTATCATTCGCTGTGTTGGTGCCATTTCACAGGGTGCCTCAGACAGCTAGGTTTCCTGTCGCAATCAAGCAGCCCTCCCTTACTGTTGGTAGTCTTTCCCTCACTCACACACCACTTGAGCGGCTTCCCCAAGGTAGCCGTAGTACCTCTGCTTGACCACTAGGTGGTTAAACTGCACTAATGCAGGAACATACTAATGAAGCAACGCACCACTCCTTCTGAGCAGTTGCTGTACTTTCCGTTTCCACATTGGCCATTTATACAGATGGGCGTCTCTGGTTAAGAGAAGTGCTTTAGGGAGTTGTGCCAGTACCCCACCCAGGATTTAAGCCGACTAGTAACCACTTAAAAGCACAGATTCTTAATTGCTGCTCCCATCATGCCGTTTCCCTGATTTAAAATAAACATGCGGCCAGGCATTCAGCTGCCAGCATCTCTCCTCCCTCCCCCAGAAGGCCTCAGTGTTGTCCCAGATTATCCCCTCGTCTCTGCTAAAGTGCCGTAAGCCCTCCAGCGAGGGATGTGAACATTGCTCTCGCTTTCATCATCTCCCGCTATGGGGGGGGTTACACAGCCTCAGAATGCTGCGGGTGTTGGTTGCCAGGCCGCGGGAAGGGCCCATCAGTCTTCCTTTTGGGACGTTGTCCAGCTCATGTTAACCAAAGCTCATTCAGAGCCACGTCCCCAAAGTGATGAACGCAATCGAGACACCTTCCTTATTCATCATGGCTCTCTTCAGGACGATAGGTTTGAACGTGTATCTCTCAGACTACTTATTCCATTCATGGGCACAGTAGTCCCAACTGTTTGGATAAGTCAGTTATTTGGCAATGCGGCGGTTTATTTATTTATTAGATTTTTTTTCCCTAAAGTTTTCTGAAACAACTGAAGCATTTGTTGTGCAATCTGAGCGCTGTCAGTCACCGTGACCTGCTTTTTCAGCTCTGGAGCTCAGATTGTGAGGCTCTATCTGTCTCTGTTGTCTCTGTATTAGGCTGTCATGTTGTGCTTATTCCAGATTTGTTTATCACACAGACATGTCCTGAGAATGCCCATGGAGGCCAATTCTGGACGTTAAATAGACGTTCACAAACCACGCGATCGCCACTCGCCACAGATCTGCCTGTGGGGCTAGACACTGAGGCAGTGTGGTGGAGCACAAAGGGTCACAACGCTGCCACATGTGATAGACACGGCTGTGAAGACACTATAGACTGGGGTTTAGGCCCCTGAAGTCAAAGAACAAATGGGATTTCAATCATTTATAATCCCCTGCTTCTTTCTGAGGACTCAATGCAGTGCTGCGAGAAATACTACAGGGTGCCAGTGCAGTGCCACAACAGGATCTCCGTTCAGTGGTAGGCCTACAGTGCCACTGCAGTGTGTCACTTACTACAGTGATTCTACAGGGTGCAGTGCAGTGCTAAAGTGATATTAGGCTTATAGTACCTTATTGCAGTGATACAATAATATCGCAGGCTTGCAGTCTAGAGATAGTTATATTACTGGGTCTCATTGCAGTGGTTCAGTGGTAATGTTGGGTCTCAGCCACCGCAGTCTGACCTGTAGAGTTAACCTGCAGTATTGTGGTACTCTCGGGCCTCGGTGCAGTTAAACAGTGCCCCCGCTGTGATTAAACCTATAACATGCGGTGATGGGAGTCATTTCTGGAGGTTCAGATTGTGTTTGTTGTTCCGGATGCGTAATTGTTTTGATGTCAGGCCCATCAGTGACCCAGATGGCCTGGCTTTGGAACAGAGGAGGGTAGTGCTGTCACAGCTCATGCCCCAGTGAAAACAATTCGCGGAGAGACTGTGAGAACCAAAGAGTCTTCTGCGGTGTGAATCTTGTTATGAATACGGTCCTGAAAATAGCATTTGGTTGCCGCAGCCCAAAAGAGGACCGTGCAAGCATCTCTGTATCTCTTTCTGCTTAAATATAGACTCTCCTTATCTGTAAATTCTTGCTCTCTGGCCCTTTCATCATCAGCAACAATGCGACAGGGTGCTGATATTGATTTCTATTAAGGAGAGGGAGACAGAGAAGCTTCTATTGTGAAGTCATCTTAAGTGCTGCAGCCCACAGACTGATTAGAGTGCCCGTGGAAGGGCTCGCAGGATGAAATGATGCCTCCCCCGGAGCTTTGGCGACATTGAGGTAAATACACAGTTTCTCCTTAACCACAGGACTATATGTGATGTTGTTACTGTTCCATATTCAACCAATGACAGAGACAGAGGCAAGGCGTGAGACACAAGATTGGTCTCGATCACCTTGCAATCAATTGAATAACAGGAAGAGCACGATTAGCTTTTTGTTTGGTAGCAGATATGTCAGTTTTATGTATTCCTGTTATTTGAAACACTAATATTAAAAACCGCCACACAACAGTTTTATCAGGAGAAACATCTTTAAATGAATCCACTTTAAATGGAGGTTACAAAAGCAAATACAGAGTACAAGGAAGTTCAAAATAAAATAAAAAACACTTAAATTGAGATTTAGATGACGTTCTAGCATGGCTACTGGAACACTTTGTAGTGATGTTTAGTATAGGCAGGATGCAGTACAGCAGCTTGTACTTAGTAAACCCTCTTGTAAAATCCAGCTAAGGCTGGTAGCTGGTAACCGGTTCTACTAGCTAGAGCTAGGTTTGTGAAACATGGTAGCTGCTAGTTGGTTGCTGATGTTAAGCTAGAGCTGGTAACCAGTAGCGAGCTAGTCCTGGAGTGGTCCTGGAGTGCTACAGGCTGTGTTGGTTACTCTGCACTTAATGAATCAATTACAGTTCAATTTAATCAATTACCCTGTTAACTCACTTCACCTGGTTACTCGTGTCTGAACTGTATGCTGATTTTATGGTGAACACAAATACCAGCAGAGCTTGTGGCTCTCCTGGACCAGGAGTTGCATTCTTGTAATCAACCTAGGGAAAGAACCTGCTTTTATAATCTATTCCCAGCCCTGCTCAACCAGACTGGTACACCAGCTCAGCACAGCTCGACCGTGCCGATACACCAGCTAAATCCAGCTTGAACAGCTACATGTCTAAACTGGTCTTGAGATGGTCTTAGCTGGAATTTACAGCAGGGAAGCCCATAGATAGTCGTGCACCACTGGGCCTGATACCTATTCTGAAGAGACAGCAAGGTTATCAGTCCATTAAGCTCACAGGGGCCGGTTGCGGTAAAGGGCGCCTGCGGCAAGATCTGTTTGAGAAGGGATGGAGGCCGTCTGGATTCACAAGCTGATACGGTAATTTACATGCTACTGGTGTTATCTACACATATCGACAGGGTGTGTTCTCTTACATTATGTACAATTCATTTCAGAGAGGTGAGAGCAATAATGGGAATCTGGTGGGCGGAAGGCCCCCTGCTGCTTTTGCGACAAAGCTTCCACCTTAAAATTATTTTGTTCCAAAAAATGACCAGATGATTATGTGTCCCATTAATGCAACACAGTGACCTGGGTGCAGTCCAGCTACATCATTGACATTGAGGCACAGCTAAATTTTAAGGTTTTTGCCCACACAAACATGGCGTAGCAGATTGAGCGGACATTAAAATTAATTTGCCAAATGGTGTTTATGAAAAACAGGAAGGCAGGGTACTTAGTTATGACCAGGTGTTGATACTGAATCCAGACTGCTCCAGACTCCATCCGTTGTTTCACGGGGAAGGAGTGATGGTGAGAGGAACCTGGGCGTGCTGTAGGGGATTGGACTGTGGAGAATATTGTTTTGCAGAAAGAGCCGTGAGAATGGGTTTTGGGTTAGGGGGTTGGGGGGGTGATACTGTCTGGAGGGGCTTCTGTGGCAGCCAGGATGCATACAGCACCGTGCTCCTGCCCCAAGGCTCTGAACTGAAGACCGCGAGGGAACATTTGGAGGCGACTGATGTGTATTGCTGCCTCCTGGCGGTGTGGGTAATCGGCGCCGGCCTCCGAGTTTGGCGAGGGCCGCAGGGACATCGATCAAAGCCCCGAAGCTATAAGAGGGGTTTCACATCATCTCCGCAGTGGTCACATCTACTCCGGTCTGCCACGGCAGTGCAGAGCTGTTCAAACTGAATTTACATGGAGCTGAAATGAGAGGGGAAATGTTTTTTTTTTCCAGAAAGAATAAAAAAGATAAATATTGGAAGAGCAGTGCACTTCCACAAGATGGCTGCAGAGAATATGTAACTGTGTGAAGGTCATGCAAGGTAATAAAGCTGATATGTTTGTGGAAAGCCCTCATGCACAGTTCTGTACCGTGACTAATTGCTACAATTCAATTCACTGCTCACTTTCACCAGATCAATCAGGGACATTGTATTTGCTGGGTTTATTTTTATGTTTTCAGCTTAAGTGGCAGCTTACTGGAATACCCTTTTTGCAGGGAGAGCGTTGAAGAAAATATTGAGGAAATGTCCAAAGCGTTTGTTCAGCCCAGCTGCCAAGCAGTTGAGGAATATCTAAAGACCCCAATAAAGGCCATGAGTTATGCAATATTATTTAAACAGTGGATTGTTTTTGAAGTAATTTTATGGTCAAAATTTTTATTCAGCATTCAAGCTTTCTATGCTACCTACAAGGCAGTAAATCTAGGGGTGGCAGAAACATTAGCATAAAAATGAATTTCTGCAAAACATTTGGGAACAATCAAAAGCAAATTCCTGTAAAATGTTTGTCTCTTGTCTTTTTTGTGCCACCCAGAGAAAGCAGAAAAACATGTGGTGATAAGGAAATTCAAATACAGAATTTTAAATAAATACCTGTATGTCTGTAATGTATCATTGAATACTAAATTATTTTTTTCTCGGTGACAACTGCTGTTGAGACATATCTCACAAGGAGCGTCAGATGAATCTTTGGCTCTCTGTCGTAAAATGCAGCCAATTCCTGGTAATTGCATATTGGATAGTTCGTAATTGTTTTATTGGATAGTATTCAGTTGGTGTTTAAATGACACTGAATAGTCGCCATTGTTTGGTCTCCATTTGATGGATTGTCTGTTCATTGGAACAAATGAGTATTTTAACTAACAAAGGGCTGGACAACACCAATATGTACCCACGACACTGTGTTCTGGTTCAATGTACCTCTTTGTATCGAAGTTCACCCCCTCCCATCCTGGTATACACCTTATACACACTGCTGAGAGTCCTTTGAAACTCTGATTGGCTCAGGAATATTGTGTCCTTATAAACCTTATAGGGTTATAGATCTAGAACCACTCTCATGATGTTCCTTTGGCTTTCCTCTATTGCAGTGAATGTTCATGTCCCAACATCCCCACCGTGCTACAGACTTTATGCATTGTGCTCCTGTTGACTTCCCAACACTCACAGCCAAACACAGTTATCAGTTGGCTGTATCTTTAAAGTCCCATCGGGACGTCTTGGCTCGACGAGCAGTGTATAGTCAGTGATGTACTTCCCTAATTTCCCATACAGAAACCGCAGCTTAATTCAGTTGTACTCTGTTAAACCCTGTATGAAGTGCTTGCGGTTGTTAGGGTGGCTAAACCAGTTGATAACATTGATCGTTATTGATGCGACAATCTCTAGAATGTGCCTCTCTTGCTGCAATGAATCAATAAAATATAGCGGCTTCTGAGGCAGGCTGTCCTACCTCCATTCTCTATACCTACTTTTCTTTCTCTTTAGCATTTGAGTAACTGATGTGTGAGGTTTTTTAGTTTAACCTCACCTTCTCTACCTACACTAAATAAGTGTTTTACAAGCACTGAATACAAAATCACATTTTCTCCACATTTTCTTCCCTTTCCTGCCTTGCAGATGGATTCATCATATTGTCTTCAGTCGGAAAAAAATGTAATTTCATTCCCTTTATAGGAATAGTCATTCAGCAGCTGTGCTACCATGCATTGTGGTGGTTATCAGTGATGTACTGTGTATTGCTGCTTCTGCTCTGACTCTCACCCATTATACTTGGTCCTTGGTGAATTCTTGCTTTAGCACCCGCAATGCATTGCATTCTTAAGCCTTCTTCTCATCACACTGATGTCCCCGGCCATCTAGAGCGGGTATTTCTTTCATTTACATTCCTTACAGCACAGTACTGGCCAGTGAATGTTGAAACTTTATTGAATTCACTCTCAGGAGAAGAAAATAAACACCGTAGAATGGGGGCACATAAACAGTCATTCCTGTTTCCAAAAAACAGTCATTCCTTTTCCTTACTGTCCTTGTACTGTACCTAATAACTTTAATATAATTTTAGCTGGAATATGTTTTATTTGTATCTATGTCTATTTGTCTATGTAGCACAAAAGCCACTGAGAATGTCTCTGGTAAGATTAACTGTAACAGATTTAGAAGAACTTTTCTAGCAGGCTAACACATTCTCTGTTCAAAAAAAAGGGCAATCAGCCTTTTGAAATGCATTTGACAAAGGTATTCACTATTATTTAGTTGCAAACTATGATCTTTTTAGGGTGACTGTAATCAACAACAGTTAGCAAGCCAACCATCTGCTCATTGACAATTGTCGAGAGTCCATGTCTGGTCCACTAAAGCGCGAACAGCTGCGTCTGTTTGTGATAACTAGCTTCACCAATTTTTCTTATTTGCAAAATACATTTTTCACTGTTTTGTCATTATGGAGATATGGATGTGCATTTCATCTTAATCCCATCTCCAACAAATGAGACAGAGGATGAATCAAATGAACAGTGTGGTTTTGTTTCTGTTGCTATTTTGCAATATTCAAGTTATGACTACGCAGTGCTTTAGCTGTCCCTTGGAAATGAATGAAATTCCATTGTACTGTAAGATAACAACATTTCAAAGATATTGCTATGGGTCTTAGAATCAGCCTATTGTATGTAGCTAATTTTTTAAAACAGGCACTCCTAATGAAAATATATTCCCCACTGTTGTTTTTTTCAACATCTACCATGTGTATCTACCATGCAGCATGAATTAAATATGAAGTACATATAAAAATAAATACCTAACCCTACATTAATGCTGTGCCTTAATAAATCAGTATCTGAGAGCTTCTCGACTTGCTGATGCATGCTGGTTGCCAGATAGCTCCAGTAAATATTCTGCAAGTTGGCAATCAAGGCTAACATTTTGTGCATCTTTTTTCTGCTGGTGAGGGGGGGAGTGTTGCTGCACTACCTTCACAATTTACACAGGACCTCCATCGACCAGTGGAGTTGCCTTTGTGTGAGAAAGTGGGGAGAGCGGGGGTTAGCTACACTCCCATTGCACTGCCATTGTCCTTGACCAAGACACTGGTCTCAGAACTGGTGTTGACTGTGTAAGTAACTAGGATTGGTTAAGTGCAGAGGACAAATGACCCCACAGGGTTCAATAAAGTATATCTTCTCTTAATCTTACACGTATAACCAGGGGAGAGGGCTGTGCCAGGCCAACTGGACACCGCGTGGATGTTCTGATGCTGCATGTAAAAGGGTGGGTGTGTATCAGCCCTTGAGGATGACTCATACCTGGGCCCAGTCTTGTACAGCAGTGTTCCTCTATGAGAATGAATGGCCTCTCTTCCCTTGGGGAATGATTGTAAACACACTTTCCAGCCCTGGAAACAGAGCTTTCTCAGTTCTCTCCAGGAACAGCGTGCTAACCGCACATCCAGTGGTGATATGTTAATTAATTTCTTTCATCCATGTGATGTGCCTCTGTAGGAATTGAACCTTTTTACACTTTATACATATTAAACAGGGTTTTTTCTGAATAATCAGTGGGAACAGATTCTGAAATTTGCTATAAGTTCATCCAGTAATGTGTGATATAGTTGATGTTATTTATTTAATTTTGATTAGATATGCCTCAGCACAGTTGCATTGCTCAGTACTAAAATGATGCAGTGCCTTGGTAGTACTCTTGTATTGCTTTTTGTTGTACTTTTAAGGACTCCATCTTAGGAGCTCTTTTCTGTTACACGCTGCATCGCAAATCAGTGGCAAACGTATACTTTGATATCTGCATTAGAGCCTCAGAGATACAATCCATTAAGGATTGACTGGCATGGAATTAGTAGTAGCATATGCAATTATGCCTTACTCTTATCAAGCTATGCATTTTCACTGGTGCAAAAAGGGAAGTAGTTAACAAAATGGCTTGAAATGAGCTGGTGGAGAATGTCTTTGTAAGGTCATGAACTACAGCTGCGGAGACCACCTGCATTATTCTCAGAAAATGTTTGATATAGCACCAATAATGTGTACAGCTGCTCAGAACATAAAGCCGGACTAATTGGTCGGAACAAAAGCTAGCATACACACTGACCCTCCAGGAACGGAGTTGTGTGCTCCAGTTCTAATGAAATCCTAATTACCGCTGGTTTGATTATTGGATAATTTAAATTGCAATCTCTAACTACAAAATTAGGCAGCAGTACTGTCAGTGCAGATTCAAATTAAAATGACTAATTGGATGTATTCTTACGTCTCGTTCTAAGAAAGAAATATTTTTGAAAGAGCTGCATTCCAAATGCCTTTGTAACACAACTGAGGTTTTATTGCTTTAATGGTTTAATTCAGTTAATATTAAAAAGTTAGCATGTCAAGTACATGAATTTTGTAAAAGGAAATGATTGTTTGAGGCATCGGGTGACGCACGTGTGCTGGGCTTTTCAGAGGGTGTCTAATGGAAGCGCAGGTGAGTGGCGGGTGGGGCAGGCAGATCAGCATGTTTCCCTGCGTGATTGCTGCTGTTAGTGCATCTCTCAGAGGGCTTTATCGGCGCTTGCGCTCACACCCCCGGTTTAACGCAGCTCTCCCTGTCATTATGGGAAATGGATTTCAGCGTGCCAGTTGCCGGGGCCGGCTGTACGGGAGCGCGTCGTATGTTGTCGAATGGATGATGTATGTGATCATTTACCACTCAGTGCTTTTGTTTTCGCCTTTCCCCGCTGATGTTTGAGCAGGGCTGAGCTGGAAGTAGGGCTACACACGGGCTCAGAAGCCATAGGAGGATTACATGCAGTTTCGTGAGGAGAGATGGGTACACATAACAATGTACAAATGTACACAACAGAAACAATAATAATAATAATAATAATAATAGTCCTAATACTACTAATAATAATAATAATAATAATAATAATAATCATCATCATCATCATGGGCGGCACGGATGGTGCAGTGGGTAGCACTGCCGCCTCACAGCAAGGAGGTCCTGGGTTCGAATCCCCGTCGGCCGGGGCCTCTCTGTCCGGAGTTTGCATGTTCTCCCCGTGTCTGCGTGGGTTTCCTCCGGGTACTCCGGTTTCCTCCCACAGTCCAAAGACATGCACGTTAGGCTGATTGGAGAGTCTAAATTGCCCGTAGGTATGAGTGTATGAGTGTGTGAGTGAATGGTGTGTGTGCCCTGAGATAGACTGGCGACCTGTCCAGGGTGTATTCCTGCCTTTCGCCCAATGTATGCTGGGATAGGCTCCAGCCCCCCTGCGACCCTGATCAGGATAAGCGGGTTCAGAAAATGGATGGATGGATGGATGGATCATCATCATCATCATATTCTTTGTGGTGCGTCTTATCATGCAAAAAAGTCGAATATTTTACTTCCAGACCTCCAGATTTGATATATAGAAATAGAAATATCAGATTTTAAGCCCTTTAGGATTGATTTCTTCAAAGAAGCACAGTCTGGAAATGAAAGTTGTCTGATTGAAGTTTAATTTAATCTAGCCCTGGGGCACACAGCCAAATCCACACACAGTAACCTACTGTAACCAGCAATACAAATTTTCAGAAAATCTCCAAAAATACATAATTTAATGGACATTTCAGCCACACGTAGTAGCCTGTGAGGATCAGACACAACTTTAGTTTAATTTTAGCATATTATCAATTTGTTTTACCAGATATTTGCAAGATAAGCATTTTAGGTTTTTAGTTTTTAGTTTAGTAACCTTTTCTAAGGATCTGACGTAAGAGCCCCAACAGGAAACATCCACTAAGCATTATTCCTTTCTGCCCTCTGGCTCACACTACCACCTGCTGTGACCACAGTGCAGCTGTTTCAGTGACTCAAACAGATCTGCTCTTTAGCAGATACTAGACTCAAACAGATCTGTTCTTAAATTGATACTAGACTCAAACAGACCTGCTCTTAAACATATACTAGACTCAAACAGATCTGTTCTTAAAGAAATAGTAGACTCAAACAGATCTGTTCATAAACAGATACTAGACTCAAGTAGATCTGCTCTTTAACCAATACTAGACTCAAACAGATACTAGTCTCAAACAGATCTGCTCTTAAACAGCAACTATCCCCAACCAGATCTGTACTCAAACAGATTTGCTCTTAAACAGATACTATACTTAAACAGATACTAGGCCTATATTCCCACAGCTGCCTAACATACTTACTAAAATGGCTTTGTTTACCATGTGCTGGATTAATAGTTCATGTTTTATGTCACTGTAATATATTAAGAGTGTTTAATTGTCTTTTTTTATGTCATTTTAATATCCCAGTCATTTAGGCAGTGTCGTATAATGGTTACAAAACCAGGCTTGCAACTCCAACAAGGTTTTAGGTTTGATTCCCAACTGATTGTTGAAGTGAGGTACTTATGCTTAATTGCTTCAAAAATACATTAAAAAAACTTCACCTGTATAGATGGATTTAATGTAAAATGCATACTTCATGTAATTTGTCACTGTGAATGGAAATTCCAGTTTCCAAGACTACAGTATGTCTGTTGAAAGTTTTCAGGGAGTAATTATCCGGTGTTGACGTTGTTGCTTGTCTATTGTATTCCATCATTGTGAATGGTGCATGATTGGAAATGACACTATACTAAATCAAAGTGTACTGATTGAGTAATCGCTCAGGTGTTTGTTAAAGTCTATTGTCTCCACGCTGGTTCTGCAGGAGATCAGCAGTAATGACTGTCTCTGAAACAGAAGCCTGTGTTGTCCTCTCTCTAATGAAACATGCCAGCAAGAACCTGATGGGCAAGGAGAGGTTGTGTGTGTGTGTGTGTGTGTGTGTGTGTGTGTTTGTGTGTGTGTGTGTGAGAGAGAGTGTCTGTGCACGTGTGTGCACGTGGCGTAAGTGCATTTGAAAGCGCCCCCCACCACACCAACGTTTGTGCATTCCTATAATTACTCTCCAAAGAGCAGTGGAAAATGACAGTCACTTGGCCGCTTGTCCTTGAGACCGTGTTGTATTGTGGTAATAACAAACGATGCAAGCTCACCGGGCATGCATCATTATCACACCCCCTCCACCCATCCATCTGGGCTGGGGCGGCCATTTTAACCAGGCAAAAAGTGCACATCCTTCCTCTTTGTCATGTAGGGCAATTTTCATAAGAGGGTGTGATGGGACATCTGCCTGACAAAATTCCTTTTATTACTGTGTCGGAAAGCATGTGTGTACGTCTGGGGAGGGGGTGGCAAAAACATATAGGTGGAAAAAAGAAAGATAAATGATGTTTCCTTCACCCAGGAATAGCGGTGAATTAAGGAGTTTATTAATATGCATTGCAGACCCAAGCTGGCTCCATTGTGCTCTGCAGTGTCTCTGAATCAGATGGAAAAAGCGATGCTTTCAGTATACACTGGTCTTATTGCAGTGTGAATGGTAACAGTGTGACCGGTCTGTGTACCGTGGACCTGCCAGGTCAGACCTCAGAGTAACACAGAGGTGTTTGGAGCCTGAGGTCTGTGACCAGGCGGTTACTGCTTCAGATCTCTGCCTGGGCAGACAGGGCTCGCCATTCACTGATCTCCTATTTCAGTCAGAGGGAAAATTGATTGCTTTATCGCAGTGCACCATGTTATTGAAATACTGGAGCATGGACATTTGTCAAAAGCATACTAGCTATGAGAATCATACAGCCAATGCCAGATAACACCCATCAATATTATGATGATAATAATTCATTTAAAAACATTTTTTTATTGCTTGGGGTAGGAATAGTACTGATGAACAAAGTGTTTGGGAAAGGACATCAGGAAACTAGCACGATGTGTTAAACCGGGAAAGCAGGCTGCTTGTACATCCGCCTTCTGTGGTTTACTTCTAGCCAGTTACAATTACGTTTCCTCCTCTCAAAATGACACCCACACTGTCACATGTACTGTACCATAGCACTTGCACATTGCTGTCTGAATGCACATTACAATAATGCTGTCTATCGTTCAGCTATGGAGATGCCGTGCTGTTCTCTACTGCCCTCATTAAAATGATTTGCCAGAGGATGTTTTTTTATTTTCACAATACCCTTCCTTAATTTTTTGAAGGGAGGTCCAGTGAATGACTCCTTCCAGGAACAGTGTATTCAGAAAAGAACATCCTGAACAGAGTGCTGGAATGTGAACCTTAAGGACTGTTACTGGTACTGGTACTGGTACTGGTACTGTTCTTGACTTGTCCTGAATTTGCACTCAGCCATACAACAATTCAAATTGAACCAGAAAGGTACTTTTCAGAGAAACCCCTGGTCAAGTAAGAAGAGCACAGGAGACTGTAATGACTGTGATTTAATAACGCTGAATAAACAAGGAGGGATAGTCATTACACAGCACAACATCTCAGGAAGCTGAATTTCTTTCTCAGGTCCAGGGTCAGTTTTATGTCAGCTGCAGCAGTGGGTATAATGAGCAGAGAGGAAATTAGACTTTGGGCTTGTGTTTCAGAAGGCTCTTCAGAGCGCTGGTGGTGTTGGAGTCGGGCCATGGTTGTGGTAGTACAGTAAGTGTTGTGCTGTTACTAAGGCAACGGGGAAGGACGGCCACTGATTGGGTGAGATGAAGACAAAACCTGTGCTGCGAATTTCAGGAAGAGCTAGCACTGTAAAAATAACTGCCAACCTCACATCACACCGGCACATTAACAGAGCGACTTTGCCTTATGAACAATGTAAGGATTTCTGAGGGAATCTGCTTTGAGATTACGTTTCCCTGATATGCCTATAGAGGTTAATTCCAAAGCAATACTCTACACTGAATTAAAAGACACATACAAACAGAATCTAGGTCTGTATTTAGCATTTCTGTTATATCATGTAGGGCTGGAATAAATTTGCCTTTGACACACATGCCCACACAGAGACCTGTGAAAGTGCTTAGTTATTCTAGCTTCTGTTTTGTATTTACTTGTGACATCCTAACTTTATTGGGCTCCTAATTTAGGAAGTGCATTCAGTGCGAATGCTGAAGCGCTGGGCAGCGGTGTTTACCGTCTGCTTCCTGAGAAGTAGGGAAGAAAACCGCGGTAGCGTACTCAAGAGCCCTGCTGATTGCCAAGTCTTTCAAATATCTTTGAATTTGTCCAGGGACAATGCAGCCCAAAGAATAATACACCTGCCACCTCCAGTCAGCCTCAGGTTTTGACAAGAACACTCCGCTCCCCATTTAACCACCAACCGCCATCAGAGCCGAACGGGCCCGGCTTGGCCCCCGCCCCTCCCCCCCGCTGTGTATTTTTAAAAGCCGGGGAAAGTTAGTCTGTCTCTCTTTCTTTCTCCGAGCCGTCAAGCCGAGCCGAACTGGAGCTGGGCCTCCCCGGGGTCCGAGGCGGACGAGATTGAGCGGTTCATTTGGTTTGGAGAAGTGAATTCCCTAAACTTGCTTCCTTTGACTCAAATGACAAATGAGCTATCGATTAGTTGTTTGAGATGTGGTGGAAGCGTGCCCTGATTGTGCATGATGGGCCTTATTATGCAGACTTTCAGAGATGGAGGCTCAAACGGGGTGCCGGCAGAGTGCTCCCATAACGTTTACGTGACCTGGGATCAGTGTGTTTGTCATGTCTGACTGCGGCTATAGCCAGGCAATTAGCACAAATGCAGAGTTAACGTTTAAATTCCAGGCCTTTCTAGTTACATCATAGCCCTCTCTAACCTCTCTCCTTTCTGATAGTATTTACCTCATATAACCCCCCCCCCCCCCATATAAATAAATAATTAAACAAATAAAATAAAAATGTCCTCAATAACCTCTGGTCTTTTCTATCACACATTGATCTGAACAGGAACCAATTTTCAAATGGCCAAGCAATCATATATATACGGAGGACTCAGTCATAACCAGCCTGCCTGCATTTAACATCAACAAACCCTGGAGCGCTGTTTCTGTAACCTTTGGAATTGATTTGAGCCGATTCTTTTAAATGTCAGGAGTAGCACTCTGCTAGTGACTGTCTACAGACATTTGTCAGCTTGTTAAATACACAGTACTGCAAACTCTTTGAAGAAACGGATACTTATTAATTATCACAACTGCATATTGTGCACATCCAACTTCCCCTCTTGTAGTTCACACTTCAGCTATTATTTTGCTTTCCTTCTTTGTTGTAGAGGAGAAAAATATTTCAAGGCACACCGATTTTCTAAACTCGACTGACTGGGTTGCATTGAATGCAGATGTTATTATGCTTTTTTTTACCTGATTGATAGGTTTTTTCCCCCCATATGTTTGTTTCACTTTCCACAAGGACTCACGTCACTGAAATTAAAATACATTTCACTAGAAATGATTTTCTAAGAAATCTGCTGTTATACTACACCGTAGTCAGAGATTTAAATTCTCTGTTTGATCTTTTTCCAGTCCTGCCTTTTTTCATTTGAATTACATGAAGGATTTACCATTACAGATCAGTATTAGTCTTAGTACTTTTCAGTACAGTTGAACTTTTTGCCTGATGTAGAAAAAAGAAAAACCATCACAGCCTTTCTTTGTAAGACCGTGTTTCTAAAGAAGGATTGTGAACTCTTCTCTGTGCGTCAGGCTTCATCTGAAAGCTGGGACAGCCACGGTGATGTGACATGCAAAGCTTAGCAAAGTCTTACTCTAAACACTGAAATAATCTGCTCGGCTACAGTGAAAGAGGCCTCCTCATTTATTGTCTCAATGAAGCCTGTCTGCCAGTTTGGGCAGGGGTCATCAGTCAGCGCCTGTTTTAACTGGGTCAAGAGCGCTGGGCCCAGGAGACCGACTCCGCCTCTCCGTCTTAACAACATCACCGGGACACACCTGGGACCCAGGCATCACTCACATTTAATGGAGGCCCGAGGAATTCGGAACGGAATGCTTTTAACCGCTTACCTGTAGAAAATGGCAGGTCATCACTGTTTCCCGGCTGCCCCACCAACCCGCAGTTCTAACTCTATGGACCAATGACAGCCCACAGGATGGTCCAGCTCTAACTATGGACCAATGACAGCCTACAGGATGGTCCGGCTCTAACTGTTTGGACCAATGACAGCCCACAGGATGGTCCAGCTCTAACTATGGACCAATGACAGCCCACAGAATGGTCTAGCTCTAACTCTATGAACCAATGACAGCCCACAGGAACTTGTTAAGCCTTTTCCCAATCTGAGTTCATGACCTGCATTACAAGAGATGCGCATTGATGAAGAAGAAGCCAGGGAAATTGGGAGTTTGATTAAGGGAAGGTTCCCCAGGAAACCCACAAAAGAAAGTGCTGTACTCCATAAAAAAAAATCATTAACTTTTCGCTTTTAACAAGTATAAACATGATAAACATGATTCTCGTTGGTGATTAAATCTAGAGTGAAAACACTCTTTCCTATTGTGTGCATCCAACCCTATTCACACACACACTCACACACACACAGACACACATACACACACATACACACAAACAGACACACATACACACTCACACACACACACACTCTCACACAAACACACACACATACATAAATAAAGTCGCACTCATTAGAAATGTTTAAGTTAAAACAAATAGTAATAATAATCATTAAAATAACTTTTAGTGAGCATATTAATTAGTTTATTTTTCAGTAATGGCAGAGTATAAGCACAATGGTGGAAGGGTCTTCAGCAGCCTCTGTTTCCTGGCATTTTGCATGCAGTGCCACATCCAGACAGAGTGCAGTCCTTTGATGTATCGATTTACAAAAATACCCTCTGTAAAACAAGCAGGGTCTTTTCCCTGACTGCCCTTCTAATGAAGGACAGGCAATCTGTGCTGTGGGAAACAGAGGGGTTAATTAGAAATGTGTCTCAGCACACAATCAGAATCATTTTATTTTGCATTTCTTAAAGAATAGTTCAGAGCTTAGTCCTATGAATAAGGCAAAGATTTTAATTATTCAATCGCATGTGTCACAAAGCAAATTCCTGGACCTGTGTTCAAATGCTAATTACAGAAAGTGAATAATATCCATGGTCCAGATGAGACTAAAGTAACAGAATACTATTTGATATTTTTTATTTCTCTGTGTATGAAGGTACATTGTTTCTTTACAGTAATACATTATACAGATACAGACAAATCAAATGCTTTATGTTTCCATAAGCCATTGTGTTAGAGGGAAATTACATATTATAATACCAGTGACACAATTGAAAAAGGTTTTTGTCGTAATAATAATAATAATAATCATCATCATAATAAAAATAATAATAATACAAAACAAAATAAATATTTTCAAGTGCGTATCAGCTGGCTTTTTTTTACAAAAATGCCATATCAGTAGAATGCATGTGATTCATATGCAGTACCTTGAGTGTGGTTGAGATATATTTTCTGACACAGAGACATCGTATGTAAAGATAGCCACCCGCTGTAGGAACAGAGCTCTGACACACAAGACGCTGTTTGTTAAGTGATCCTGGTGGACACGGCCCTGGTTGGGCTTGACATTTCCTCCGTTAGCCCGCAGAGTGTATGAGCAGCGGTGAGAAATGTCAGAGACGCTCTGCGTCTCACTGATACAGCGCGCGCTCTCTGCTCCGCTCTCCCGCTCGCTCTCGCTCTCATCCGAGCTGTGGTTGGCTTCTCACTGCCGTTCCCAACCAGCATTTCAGTACCAGACTCTAGTGTGCGTGTCTGAGACCAGACCGTGAAACATAAAAAGCATGAAGCAAGGACATTCTTTTTAATTAATTTTTTTTTACTTTTATCTTGGCGAAATAATGGCTTACATCTTATTTGTTACATTGTCCTTGTTAAGTCAGAATGCAAATTCAGCAAACCATCAAAAGCCAAGTAAGTACCAGGCCATTTGGTGGTGAATGCACAAGGCTGTTTTACGGCGTTTTAATCAGAGAGTTGACAGGCCCACCAAACGGGTGGAATAATCGCATTAAAATCATGCACCGAAAAATGCATGAATGTACTGTATATAACTAATTTTGCAAATTAATTTTTGCCTATATTGCATATTCAGCATTGGTTGGGTCAACTGCAGAAGTGGAAAAATAATGTTTGTTTGCAGCAACACCGTTAATTAAGAAGATGGTGCACATGGCAGGACATTTACAGGAAATATCTAAATATCCTCTAAACAACAGCAGGACACAGTGGAGCAATTTGAACCTACAGCAGCTTTTTTCAGTCAGTGTTGCTTTTAAAAAATGATTTTCTTTTAAATGTAATCTTTCATGAAATGGTTGAGTCCGTGGGGGGTAAGGTTAAGGGTGTAAGGGGGTGTTTTGATGCGTGACTGGCAACCCAGCTGCAGAGTGTTGGGCGAGTGCGGCGACTTGGCGGGTTCTGGAGTGGCGGTGTGGAATGAAGACGCGCCGAATTCGCTTAAAAGGGTCTTTGAGCTGTCATTACTGCAGGCTGGCCTGCCCAGAATGTTAATGTGTGGGAACAGTGGGCAGGCCCAGAGACACCCACCGCCAGCCTGCGACCGCGGGGCCTGGGGGCTGTGCACGGAGGCCCCTGGAACCGCTGATTTAGGGTGTGCTTTCTGCAGTGCTAGCTCGTGCTTATTTGCACAACCCTCAGTGCATAAGAAGTCATGAGTCTCTACGTGCTCCAGAGTCGTTAGTTTGCCGGAGGTGAATTGCGGTGTCCTTTTCCGTACTATCAGCAGATTTCAAGATGTAGGCATTAGCAGTGAGAGTGTGAAATCAGTCTAATTTACAAGTGGCCCTTAAGAAACACAGTTGTAATAACATAAGCGCGGAAAAGATAGCCACTTATGTTTAATAGAGGCAGTTTGTCGGTATTGGAGAGGTAACGAGATGAGAGCCTGATTTCCATAATAATATAATCGGACATATTTGATTTCCGTGTAATACACAATGCATTTTATTGTCCGTTATGAACTGCATCAGCTGAACAATCATTAAAATGGCAGTGTGGTGTAACAGTTAAGGGACTGTAACTCTACAGCTGCAGATTTGTATCCTGAGCCCCGGACTCCAAGCGAGACGCCATTCATACCCTTCATTAACGCCCATAACCCGACTCGCTTCTGTCTGCAGTGGACAATACTGGAGTCTAACCCAAACACCAGTCATTAACGACATTGCTAGGCAACCAGATGGTGTCGTGTTAAGAGAGGTGAAGTTGCCTCACCCACCCCTGTTTTAGTTTATTTTCGGTAAACACCATTTTTAGATCAGGCCCTTTTCGAGGCAGGGCAGCCATGCGTACAGCGTGCACCCTTGGAGGAGAATCATCACGGGCCCTCTCCTGCCACGCCATGCTTTATACGGCATTAAGCTGAATTTATTACCCAGGGTTCCCAGCTGTTGACATGATTGTGATATACTATTTCACTGAGATAGTGTCCCACCGTGGGTGTAATGATGTTATTTCTGTCTTATCTTCGCAAGATGAACCGTGCGCCGATACCTTCCTGAGGTAGATTAGATCCAGGTTGTTTTTATTTCATAACAGAAATTGCCTTTCGAATTCCGTTTCTCACTTTCTGTCTCTATTGAGCCGGCGCGACAGAAACGCTCGGGTAATGAAGGACACAACAACGTTGAGCGTGAAATTGATTAAAATGTTATCTAAAGCCTTATTTTTACCTCCGAAGGCCTCATGTATCACTGATATATAACACATCCAGGGGCCATATCAGATAAGACGTGTGAAATGTAAGAATTTAATTCAATCCCATCTCCGAGATGTAAGCAGGTCTCTTTGTCTTGTTTTATAGTAAATTGGATTAATAATTGGGGCTAACAGGCTATCGCAATCACATTGCCAGTTTCAAAAGGCTCCGTGAGGACGTATTACCTTATTAAGCAGGCCGTATAACATTTAATTTTCTTTATCATCCGCAGTCTCTCTGGCAAATTGTAATTTAGCTTTAGACATAGAGGGCTGCTTCAATGGTGTAAATGACCAGGGGCCTCTTCATCTTTGAAACACGCGGCCCCATATCCTCCGCATTTCTTTACAATAAATCATTTTCAAGTGCGCCTTAAGTTTCAACAAGGCCTTCGCAACCCAGATTCACTCTCATTTCTCGCTAGATTGATAGAGATGTTTTTTTTTTATTATTTGTTTTTGTTTTTTATATCCATACATTTACTCTTCCAGAGATGTGCTGCGTTATACTTACAGTGAGACCTATCAATCACCAGACAGGCTGGGTTACATTGATATATCAGCCTTGCCGCTCATCAGTTGAGAACTTGGAAACTTTGAACAAGTTGCTGTGTGAATATTTCAGTTCTTTTGCGAGGTCACGGAGACAAATAATACAGCGCTAGCTGAACTTAGGGTTTCTCTAATAGACATTCATTATTGAATTGTGTATTCTTGCAGGGTGGTACTATTACATTAAGCTTGTCAACATTTTACATCTTCTCACCATTGTACACAACTATGGATAAAGCCAGCGAGCCTCCGCTTTGCTCCCGACCAACCTGACAAAGACGAACGGAAACGGACCCGCTCATTCAGAAGGCTTGTTACTTCCTGTGAGCTAACGAGCGCAGACCTCACTCTGCTTTTTGTCTGGTGTTCCCGCGAGGACCGCGCCGGCGTCAGAATGAATAGCTAGCGAGGTTGATGTTGATATTGCGCGGAACAGCGGTGTGCTAATTGTGGATCTCAGCACCGTGGAATAAAACCCAAGAGCAGCGGGAGGAGTGTTACTGTATCAGCGCTCTCCTCATGGGCACGGAGCTATTTATAGTCGCAGTGCTGATGAGATGTCCTCCGTAACACGCAGACTGATGGGGAGGGTCTAATTATACACGTACCCCATTGTGACCATGTAGTATTTCAATGCACTAGTTCGCTAAATATATAGATGTGTGTCTGTGTGTGTTTTTCATTAGGTACAATGCTCAAAATAGCAATTAAAAGAAACAACAGAGAAATAATCCACTCTTGCTGTGTGCTCTCAGTGCTGAGCCCTGTGAGTGTGGAACTGCTATACTGTGGATTCGCTGACATTGGCACTGCCATGTTCTTCCATGGTGTACCTTTCATCCAATTATTATTTTCTCTGTAAAATGAGGCTGGGGAATAAATGTGCCTCTCTCTCTCTTTCTCTCTCTCCCTCTCCATCTCTCCCCCTCTCTCTCTCAGGGCCAATTGGGGGGCCATGGTATGCATTGCGAATGCCCTAGTTTTTATAAATAGAAATTTGTGTATGCTAAGATATAAAAAAACAATCTGCCTTAGATGAAAAGGCTCACAGATTGTATGAGTTTGGATGGAGGCCTCTGTTTCTTTGTGAATGTTATTTTTTTTATGTGCTAAAAATGTGGCAGTCTGGTTGATTAGCGCTTGGAGCCCACGTGGGTGAGTTGGAGCACTGCTTGGCCAGGACTTTCCTGTGCTCGGAGACCAGGTTCCGGGTGTCTGCGCAGTGTGTCGTGTTTGAGTGATCCCCTTGGCTGTGACGGCTTCTGCCAGACAAGGTTGACAGGGTGAGAGAAGTGGGTTGTTCTGATGGTCTATTGGGTGATTAGTGTTCAGATTCTGTCCTCTATACCTCATTTAGAGTGGCTCAAGGACTGTACAGGCCATGGCCTGTGGCAATAATATCTACACTAATAACTACCACTACTATTGCTACTGCTAACACCATTACTACTACTACTACTGCTACTACTGCTACTGCTACCGCTACCACCACCACCACCACCACCACCACCACTACTACTAATACTACTACTACTGCTACTACTACTCCTGATATTACTGCTACTGCTGCTACTACTATTGCTACCACTGCTAGTGCTGCTACTACTACTACTACTGCTAATGGGGCGACATGGCTCAGGCAGTAAGAGCAGTCGGAGGGTTGCCGGTTCGATCCCCCGCCTGGGCTGTGTCGAAGTGTCCCTGAGCAAGGCACCTAACCCCCAAATGCTCCTAACGAGCTGGTCGGCGCCTTGCATGGCAGCCAATCACCGTCGGTGTCTGAGTGTGTGTATGAATGGGTGAATGAGAAGCATCAATTGTACAGCGCTCTAGATAAAGGCGCTATATAAATGCCAACCATTTACCATTTACTGCTGCTACCGCTGCTACTACTACTGCTACCACTGCCACTGCTACTACTACTGCTACTGCTGCTACTACAACTACTATTGCTACTACTACTGCTACTACTACTACTACTACTACTACTACTGCTACTGCTGCTACTACTACTACTGCTACTGCTGCTACTACAACTACTATTGCTACTACTACTGCTACTACTACTACTACTACTACTACTGCTACTGCTGCTGCTACTACTACTGCTACTGCTGCTGCTACTGCTGCTGCTACTACTACTACTACTACTACTGCTACTGCTACTGCTGCTACTACTACTACTGCTACTGCTGCTGCTACTACTACTACTGTTGCTACTACTACTGCTACTACTACTGCTGCTACTGCTACTACTACTACTACTACTGCTACCACTGCTACTGCTACTACTGCTACTACTACTACTGCTACCACTGCTACTGCTACTACTACTACTACTACTGCTACTGCTACTGCTACTACTACTACTGCTACTGCTACTACTACTACTGCTACCACTGCTACTGCTACAATTGCTACTACTACTACCGCTACTACTACTACTACTATGACTACCGCTACTACTACTACTACTACCACTACTACTACTACTACTACTACAATTGCTACTACTACTGCTACCGCTAGCGCTACTACTAAGAAGAAGAATATATGCAGTACTTTGTTCATTTCATTTCATTTTGCATCAATATGACTAGTTGTTTCTGACATTTAAAGCCAGGCAGGGGCTTTACATTTCTAACCGTAGGAGGGTGTCTGTTCCACAGTGGTCCTGTTACCTGCGTGTAATCAGTAATCAGCTATGACAGGGTTCAGAGTTCACTTCCCTAGGGTCCACATGTCAGCTCTATGCAATTTACTGTTTTTGTTTGAAGCATGCATCATTGATTTTTACAGTTTCATAAGCTCTCTTACAGATGTTCTTCTTTTCATAATTATCTTATAAATTCTCAAAACATGATACAGTTTTATAGCGGGTAATACATTAGCATGGTCATATGGGAATATGATCGTATGGGAAATATCCATTAAAGTGAAAGCACCGCTATTTAGAAATCATTGAGAAATCTATTGTTTCGTAGTTCCTTTTCTAGCTGGATTTGTTTTGCAATAAGATCGAAACCAGAATGTAATATTTCACACATATGTTGCTGCTTAAAAACAAAAGGTATTTTAAAGCTCTGAATTTTTGGGATGATTTTTTAACACTGCAGTTCTGTTTTCATTTGTAGGTTTCCAAGCCAAGTGGAGACTCAGTAGGACACTTGTGAAACATAACAGTTTAAAACAGAGCACCTGTAACCTAGTGTCTGTTAAAATGGTAAATGGCAGGCATTTATATAGCGCCTTTATCCAAAGCGCTGTACAATTGATGCTTCTCCATTCACCCATTCATACACACACTCACAGCAATTGGCTGCCATGCAAGGCCCCAACCAGCTCGTCAGGAGTTAGGTGTCTTGCTCAGGGACACCTCGACACAATCCGGGCGGGGGATCGAACCGGCAACCCACCGACTGCCAGACGACTGCTCTTACGGCCTGAGCCATGTCAGCCTGTTCCTAATTGTAACACATACATGGGGCTCACACCCCTGCAAAAGACATTTCAGAGTCTGTTAC
>NC_083767.1:46887875-46985375 GCF_963514075.1 Conger conger
GTCATCGGGATATCCTCAGATTTGATTACACTGATGTAATTTCCTGCCAAGTCTACAATGATATGCAAACAGTGACAGGCAATTCTCAGTCACTGTATCGCAGATTATCACAATAATTTCATTGTGACACATTCATCTTGTGATATAATAGAAGTGTGCGTCATGGGACATGAAACAGGAAGCAGTCTTAGTCATAAGCTGACAAAAGGCCTGACCTCATTTTCGTGCGCAATGATTTGGATGATTGCAAATGGATTGAGTTCAGTTTGCTTTTAAATCATTGTAGAGTCCCGTGTGTATGTTCTACGTAGGTGTCCTTTAACATTTCTTTGGGAATTGCCTTGAAAACTGAAATAATCCATAAATAAACCATGTTGGAGTCCATTTCTTTTCTTTTCTTTCTTTTTTTTAAAATTCCCGCCAATTTTATTTTTAATAAGACAAAAACAAACATAAATACATTGGTAATTTTGAGAGAGAGAGAGAGAGAGAGAGAGAGAGAGAGAGTGGAGGAAGAAAACAGTATGAAGCCTTTGAGGGGAGGGTAAAACAAAACAGACAGAGTTACTAAAAATAACAATAAATGAAAAAAAGAATAATAATAAAAAGAATAATAAAGTGTGGAAAGACTTGTGTACACAAATGGACACGCAGACCAATGGGCAGATAGACAGGAGGACGAACAGACAAACAGACAGGTGGACAAGTGGGTGGACAGGCCGGATTGTTGATTGGAGCCTGGGAATTGCCATTAAACGGATAGATCCCATTGGCATTTGGATCATGGCCATGATCTCCAATAAACCACAGGTAAATAGAATGTTTGGATTTTTATATCATTGCAAGTTCAACCATTTTAAATGTTGTAACATTATCTGCTCCAGCCTACACAAACGTGGAGTGACATGGCTCAGGCAGTAAGAACAGTCGCCTGGCAGTCGGAAGGTTGCTGGTTCGATCCCCCGCCCGGGCTGTGTCGAAGTGTCCCTGAGCAAGACCCCTAACCCCCAAATGCTCCTGACAAGCCTTGCATGGCAGCCAATTGCCGTCGTTGTGTGAGTGTGTGTATGAATGGATGAATGAGAAGCATCAATTGTACAGCGCTTTGGATAAAGGCGCTATATAAATGCCAACCATTTACCAAACAGTCAAATCAAAGTAGAAAATGAAAAAATTTAACAAATAATTTGCCTTCTTTGGATTAATGTTTGATGGTGTGATATTTTAGCAACTGCACCTTGGCTGGCTATATCCAAATTAACACATTTCAACAAAGTAAGCTGAAACAGTTCTGGGGCAAGTTGAAACAGCATCCAAAATGCCAAAAAACGGACTGGAGAAAGATTTGTTTGAATACAAATCAAAAGCTCATTAATCCAACATTTCTTACAGTTAACATTTTTCATCTGAAAATTGTCTTTAGAAATTGTATATAATGGTGTGTGTACAAACCACATATGACACCATTGATATGAAATTGATGTCTCGGAAGAAATTGATAAGAGCGAATGGTAAATCGGACTGAATAAATGCATGGTCTACATGGAATATACAACATTACATTAAAAGTTATTGTGGTTCACGCATTTATAACAGGCGGGGGCATGTTAACACAGCCTAACCAATGTATGCAATTACTGGAATAAATAAGCAAACTCTGAACTGCACTGGTGTTAATGTGTGAAACTGTCTGATACTTCCTAATGTGAATGAGTGAAATGTGGCTTACCACCCGTGAGAATGAGTAAACCACTCTGAAGCTCACCAGTATAAACTCCTTGTGTAAAAGAGTGAAAAGCCATGGTTATGAATAAAACTGTCTGTGTCACCACTGGAAATGAGTCAAATAGCCGGTGTCTCGCCAGTTGAAATGGAGAAAAGAGTGTCTCACCAGTGTGTAGGCCTCAGTCCCACTGCAGATGTCCCATCGACGGCACAGTCTCAGGTGATAACTTCTGTCCTCGAGGATGTCGGAGACTCCCACAGATATCTCCTGCTTGTCCATGTCCACAGCATATGCTATCTTCCCAGCTGTCCAGAGAGGTAGAACACAACACTTAAACTGATAGTTCACTTTGTGGAGTGGACTTTTCATTTTATTGGTTTTTTTATTGTCTCTTAATTACTATGTATTTACTAGGTAAATATATGAAAAGAGTAGCACATAATTGAGTAATTACCGCTGGTAAAAAAAAACTGATAAATAGTAAGTGACTAAAACTGAAATACTTACCTATCGATTCAAGTGACTATCTTGTAGTTATCAAATGATTATGGTTTGGTTACAGCCTGAGTGTAATTGTATAAAGTATTTACTTTCTAATAGAGCCGTTTCCAAGAAAGTATTATCTAAAGTATTATGTATATGTGAATACATTGTGATTAAATGCTGTATACAAATGTCTGTGTGCAATCTCAGCCTCTGGCATCACTGCACAAGCTGCTTACTTGAGGTTTATTTCAACTGTAACAGGGGAGGCTTACTGATGCATGATGGGACATGGCTCCTTAAGTCTGCATTGTCACAGCCTGGAATGAGACAGAGAGACTCTCGTGACAATGACCCAGAGTTTCAGTGTAGTGTAACAGTGAATAGTAACACCCTCATCAGTGTTTTCGTATCAGATGAGACCTCTACCGAACATGCAGGCGGATAGTGTTCTTTTTTTTACTACAGTATAAATTATTTTTCCACTTTTGTCAACTATAAAGCCATGGACATGATCAAGGAGGATCTGCAAAGGTGTTTTCTGATGCCTGGCAAAGCCAGCTGCCATCAGTCATAATATGATCCACCAGAGAAACAACATTAGCACCAGTCTAGCACAAGCCTATGCACAGGTAACATATAACATATAAATGTACACAGATACACACACACACAAGTAAGCACAAGCACACATAAACATAAACCCTGGTGAAAAATCCAGCTATTACCAGCTTGAAATACCAGCTACCAGCTGTTTCAAAACCTAGCTTGAGCTGTTTTTCCAGCAGGGAAGGCAGACAAACATACCATGTATACACACGAGCAGGCACAAAGTCTTCACCTTGAACACGGTACACTTGAACCCGGCTCATATCACAGTATTCAGGGAAAGTCTTCAGCATTACATTGACATTCTGGCTGGGGCTCACTTCAAAGCAATCATCCTGCACCTCCACCTACAGACAACAAACCACAAGGATACAGTTACAAGTAACAAGTGGATTTTACGTTGATTTAAGATATTTGAGTATGCATATGAGTATAGAGGCAGCACAGATGTGCTCGGCCGGTACCAGCTGTCCTGCCAGCCTTGCTCTGTCCGTTTTGGGGAAGGTCACGACCCTGCAGTGCTCCAGCATCCCAGCGGAGTCTGTGCACACGGAAACGCCGCGCAGGAGTTCTGGGAAACATAAGTCAGCCAAGGTTACAACACATTCTGGTGAATTTTGTGGAAGTACACCGAGGGTAGCAGTAGACAGGATGTGGGTGAGGATAACACACTGATAATGCTGTGTAGATCAAAAGCCGGAGATTATATCAGGTCTTGAGGGCTTTCCGTGCTACAGCTACAGCTACAGCTACAAAGGGAATAATGAGATACTCATGCAGTAAGGAATACTGGAGAATTACCTGGATGAAGAACAATGATAAAACAACAGCCAAACTTCCCCTTTTGGATAGCTGCTTAATAAAATGATGACAGTTAAATTACTGATTGGACTGATTCCCCCTTTAATGAGATACACCTGCTTTGGAATAACAAAGCCACCAGCCCTCATACATAACTGTATCGCAGCACATGAGATGCTGTGGATAGATTTACATTTTACTTTGTTTAGTACAGGCTACATGCATATACCCCTTCCCAATTTGAATAATTGGGGAAAGCATAAAATACATAATAATCCTGTAGTATATCCTATTTTCTGCAGATGTATCACTGAAATAAATATGGTACTGAACTGTACTGCAGACATTTCGCCTCAGAATAACATCACTTCATTCTTAGAAGGAGGCTCTTGCAATTTGACCTGATGTTGTGGGATATTACATTCAGAATAAATGCAGAAGCAAGGCAAACAAAATAAAATAGTATTTTGTTTTTGTATTTATTTATGTATTTATTTATTTATATACTTATCTTTTGCAGCGATGATGATAGTCAATCAGCTGAAGGGAGTTTTGTGTACCCTGACATTAACATGTAGAGAGTGTATTGGGAATTTGACTCCTACTCTTTCATAAATCACCATCTTAAATGACCACAGAAAGTCAGGGTCTCAGATTGACTTCTCATCACGAACACCAAATAGGTGTCCGAATGCTACTATAAAGTCATATTTGCACATTCAGAGCCAGGAACAAGGACAGATGCAGTAGATACACACCATTGATTTGTACAGTGGCCGTAACTTTGAGATGCAGAGAGCACTTCTGCTTCTGTTCACACTTCATCACCGTGGAGACGTTCAGGTGGTGAAAAACACTGCTGTTGATGAGCACTGGTGCTGTCTTACAAGGAGCCAAGAAGATTGGGACTGGGGGGGAAATGACAAATGAATGTTCACCAGTTGGACAGATTTATACATGAGATGGAGAGGGTGGGGTGATGGGGGGTTTGTCTTGCAGGACAGAATAGGATATACAGTAGAGTATAGGGTAGGACAGTGTAAGATATTGATATCTTAGGATCAGGCTGTGCTATGTTGTGTTATATTTCTCATGTTATGTCATGGAAAAGTCTTGAAATTAAAACTATTCTTCTAACAGTGATTCCCTTTATTTCATCTTATTGCCATCAAAATCACACTCCAGGCACCTGAAAATGACGGTGTTATTTGGTATGCATATGGTTAACCCTGGTCTGTGTATGTAGGAACCTACAGCATGTGTATGTGATTACTGCACAGCATTAATTGGTAGAAATTCAATGGCTGCTGACTGCTTTGTGATTTGTCTGGACAACCCATTTTTCAAGCAAGGGAATGTCTTGGTGGTTAAACCAGAATGACCTTCCACTCTACACCCTTTGTGCCATTATCATATGGGGCTGTAGTCACTCATATTTATTCAGACAAAAATATGTTTGAATTCAGGTCCCTTCAATACAGTGGATGCTTGTAGCTTCCTAATCTGTTTCTCAGATTAGTAATATAGAAAATGAGTAGTGCTGCCAGTACAGATTCCTGTTAGCAATGTCAGTCCAGGGTACAGCTGAGTCACAAGCTGGCAAAACTCTATCGCCCAGGTCGCGAATGAGTCAGTGAAAATGAACACTATTGAGAAAATGTCCAAAGCATCATTCTGCTACAGCCTGCCATTCATTCAAGCTTTTTTCTTTACTCTGTTCTATCCAGTTGAAAGTCTCTGTGAGGGTTATTGTCACTTCACCAGTGGATAAGCTACCACACATTATTCAAAACTGAACACTGAACACTGAACAAACCTTGTTGAAACTTGAGTTCTTGCTGATAGAGGTATTTAGGAAACTATCTAGAATGTTCTTGAATGGGAGAAGTGTGTCAACAGTCGCACACAAACAAAAGGAATATCTACTCACAGTGCTGTTTTGCTTTGCAGTGCAGCCCCTGTTCCAGATAAGTGGGGAAAAAGTAACATTAGCAGGTGACCAGGTGTGTTCTTGAACCAAACCAAAGTCACAAAAGACAACAAAATTAACTGGAGGTGTGCTGATAAAGGAGTTGTGAAAGTAATGGAGGAAGTCTCTGTGAAGTGTAGGGAGAATAACAGGGGTTTCCCAGACGCTGATAACAAGAACTTCCTGGTTACAGCCTGAATTAATGGTACAGCAACATATCCTTATTTGTCCTACTGCTTAACACATAAACTGCTTCTCTCTCTCTCTCTCTCTCTCTCTCTCTCTCTCTCTCTCTCTCTCTCTCTCTCTCTCTCTCTCTCTCTCCTCTCTCTCTCTCTCTCTCTCTCTCACACACTCTCACAGGGACACACATACTGCCTCCACAGTACACCAGCAAGCAATGCAGCCTTTGGCTTCATTCCACATAGTGAAAATATACACCAACACTGAAAAAAATGAGGATTCCCCCTGATGGCTCAACATGATTCAAAGGTTCATATTCAGTTTTTTACTTAAATTTCTTACCAGAACTAGCAGGAAGACATTTTAAAATAATAGTAATAATAGTAAGTAATAAAAGCCACAAAGCTGATCTGATAACGGGTGGTACTTTTTAAAATAATAAAACGGTAATAATGAAGTTTGCTATGGATGGATAGCGAGGGAGTGATGCATCCTTTTTGACCTACAATAACCATTACAAATAAATATTTTTTTATAGCATAGTCTAATATTTTCATTGATTTTTTATTTTTATTGAGTTATGCATAACTCAAAAAATGTATTGTTTGCTGTTGGCTATTATCCTTGTGTTAATGGTGTACTGTTTGTTTTCAATAAAATAATGAAAATTAAAATAAAATGTAACACCATACCTGAGAGCAATGTGTACCACACATGGTGGTGGTCTGGATCCAGTCCCCCTGGGCCAGAACGCCCCAGCCTATGAGAACCAGTAGCAGAGCACACTGCATCCTGACTCCACAGTTGTGCTGTGATCCCGTCCCTGGCTCCGGTTCTTTTCAATGTGATGTAATTCCTTTTGGTCTGGCCTGAGGTTCCCTTTCTTATTTGTGGTTTGCAGCCAGTGAGCTGCAGAGCTATTGAGAGGTAGGGACCTGTCTTTTAAGAAGGAGCATAGACACCGCCCCCTTGTACTGCCTCTTCCTCTCTGAGCGGTTACTGTCAAAGAAGCTTAGCAAAATTAACTTTACTTCATTTCATCTGTGCTATTTATTCCAATATTTTGATCATTGTTCATGGATAACTTTTTGGGAGCTTGTCATATGGCCTATTTGGAAACAAATAGAATTGTTGTACAGTTTTTACACATCCCTGAGAGTAACCCTTTTCAAAGATACATTTGACTGGCAGGACTAAACAGGACAGGTTCAGTATGGTCTGTATGCATATACAGTGCTGTGATTTCCATCTTCCTTGAGCAGTTCACTGAACAGAAACATTTAAATAGACCCTTATATAGTTGTACATTGATAACTGATAAAATTATATTGCATACAGCAGGCTACATTCAGACTTACAAAGTAAATAGACTTTTTACAGACTATAACAAACCTCCAACAAACACCTTTTAAGTTCTATGCTTCACAGGCAGCATGATACAAGTTAGTGAGAATAGGCCATTAGTGGTTCATGTTTACTGAGAAGAGGGAATGACAGAGAACTTTTTGTGTTAGAAGAACAGTAAATATCATTTTAAGCAGGTTTCCTCTTCTTTGATCCTGTTTTGAATGCCACCCTGCCAGGTGACCAAAGGCTTTTTGCAATGTACTGCCATAAAAAGAAGACAAATAAACCAAATTGAAAACCGGCAACGTTCCACATGAAAGGTGCAGGTGTTTTAAACACAGATAAGGCATATAAGGAAATACTGTCTAGTCATGCACCCATGCAATATTTCCCAATAGACCAAAAAGCAACTTTAAATAGCAGTATGCTGTTGCTTAAAAAAAGAAAACAAATTAAAGGAATTTTCTTAAATGTGTGTGGCCTGACATGGTTGTCTGCAAAAAACAAGATTAAGATCATTTTCAAGAACCAGAAAAACTTTTCAGATTGCATTTGTATTATTAGTAAATAATGAAGAAGGACCAAAGACAGTAACATTGATGTAAACTCCAATGATACTTTCACCTTAAATAACTACAAGCATATGATTTGCTCCTTCCAAAACAATGGCAGTAGGGAATATCATTATATTGTAAATACACTGCATACTCTCTAGGGCATAATATATGCATTCAGGGGTGTATATAGTATTCCTGCCCCCCTGAAAAAATATTGCTCTCAACCCCCCCTTCCTGAGATAAGAATGTTTGCGGGCCATCTCCATGTGTTCACCCCCTCAAAGTTGTGGTCCCTTAGAATCGCCACCACCCTAACCCTAATCCTAACCCTACCACTATCCCTAACCCTACCCCTAATCCTAACCTTACAAGATTTCAGTGAGTAGAAACTACCAATACAAAGAATTGCCTTTTTTTACTTGAAATTTTGGGGGAATTTGAGACAGAATTCTTGTGTACCACCGTGGTTTCCAACTCAACAAAAAATTACATTAAGATACTTTGTCAGCTATTGTTTCCCCAAATGTTCAATTTTAAAGATGAAAGTTGTCACACATTCCAGTAACTGACCACAGCAAAAAAAAAAAAAAAAAAAAAAAAAACAGAATGTCAAAATTGAAAATTTCGCAATAAGACCATTGAACTGTAAAAATACCTCAATAAACTTCAGAAAAAGCATCCTTCTTCATGACAAGAAATGTGAGAGGAAATGTTAACAATGTTTCAACAAAGGACAGGTATAAGATAAACTGCTTACTGTAACTGAGTATTTCTTTTCACACAGGCATTGGAAATATGTAATCTTTTTGTCTCTAATCTTTGAGGTTAAAGAACATCGGAGAAACATCTCACTGACCCAACAGGCAGCACTCTTAAGCATACTGAACATGAGGCTTGTCTCATCAGCATCAAGTTATTGTTGTAATTTCTCATTCAAATGTAATGCTTACAAAATCCATGCATATTTATGAACTTACAATCAATCAATCTAGAAATAAATATTACCTTGCCGGTTCGAACCCACCCTGGGTGTGTCAAAGTGTCCCTGAGCATGACACCTAACCCCCAAATGTTCCTGATGAACAGGTTGGTGTGTTACATAGCAGCCAATTGCCATTGGTGTCTAAGTGTGTGTATGAATGGATGAATGAGAAGCATTAATTGTACAGCGCTTTGAAGGTGCTATATAAATGCCAACCATGTATCATTCACACACACCTTGCCAATATTGCTGTCTTATCTTGGGCCCTATCAATATTGTTGTTCATTGAAAAATACTACTACAATGTAAGGCTGTTTCCTAAAATATCTTTGCCAGCGTGCGTGTAATGACGCATTAAACTCTCACTGTGAAATATACGCTCCGTCTGTCGTGGGAAATTCCTGCCCTGCAGGTGTGCATGTTTCTAAATGAGCAAATTGGCTGTATCGTTCACTCGTATTTAGAACGAAGTAAAACATTTCATTTACGGACCACAGTAACATTTATGCGCCCATGAAGAAAGTTAGCTAAAATGTCAGATGGTGTAAATGTTAGAGCTAATTAAGTAATTAGTATGAAAACCAGAAATGGAAACGACCTCCCTTGCTCAGTGCTGCTCTACACTCTTGTACAGTCTCAGTTCCCCAAAAAGAGGACCGTGAACGTGCGTTACATTTATTACGTGGTGAAAGGGTGGAAATTTTCTTCAATGCATATTGCCCCACCTGCTGGAAATACTGGTACATTACACACTCATACAGACACAAATGAAGACTTTGTACGTGACATAGTTCAAAGTATTTTTCATAAAAATAGCTTCCAGAATGTGATCTTGACCACATTGTTTTTTTTAAAAAAAAGTGTTCCAGAAACATTGTGCTGACAAGATTTGAAATAAATAAAAAATACAAAAAACATTGATTCCCATTCACTTCGAATATTCTTCCTCATCATAATATTTTCGCTCGAGGACAGATAATCCTCCTTGTTGACATACGGGGCCTTTTTCCTCACATTTTTGTTCAGAGTTCAGAGCGTGGTTCGGTGATGCTGATTGGTTGCTGCAGGCAGAAAGTAGAATGTGCTCCAATAGTGAACAGTCTTCTATTATTTTCTAAGATTATATAAGATTTCCACCTCCCAATTTATTTTTACATTTTCTTTGTGAGAGATGGCAGGGGAGTCAGGTACCCAGGCCTTGAGTCTGCCTGTGACAGAGAGAAAGAATGGAGCTCATTGTTCCGTCTAGGCCTTCTGGAGAATTATGTAAACTGACTGAAGAACAAATTCACTTTCACAGGATATAGAGAATTTGATCAAGTCCCACTTAGCCCTGAAGATAGATTATATAGATACATAGACTCTGCCCTTTTTATTTTTTAATAAATCAAAGCAAAATGCAGTACAGTCATTTTAGTAAGACTCACATGACTCTGGTTTATGCAATGAAACTGTATGAAACCATTTTCTAAATCCTCATCTGATCTTGCCTGATATGCAGGCTATGATTCTTGCTGCTAAATGAATGCCCAACATTTGTGTTGTCTCAGTATTCTGGGGGTAGTCTAGCTGTAATGAATAAACAAACAAACTCAAATCAAAGTTATTGTCTCTAGAATCTATATCCCTGTTAATACTTCATGTTAATTTATTAGCTGGTTCTCCATTATGTGATAAGAGTCATGGCTTAAGGTATGATAAGAGTCATACCTTAAGAAGATAAACAAAATTTAGGGGGTAGAGTCAGAGTCAGGTGAATAGCTGAAAATAAGGATATAATCATATTTAATAGCCAACACCATGGCATTGAATAATGGTAATGTAGTCAGCTAATAAACAACTCTGTGTAGGCACAGCAATAATGAAGTACTATAGCTTCCTATGACAATTTGTAACCCATCTATTTGATGAAGTGCATTTGGTAATAAATCCATTGCCCAGTTTGTAATGTTTCTGTATTTGTTCTGTATGTTTTCATGTTTATTCTTGTTTATCATTCATTTCTCATAGTACCTGGTTTATGTTTTCCCATTACAGTTCTCTATTGTCCTCCCCTGTTATGTCTACATCTGAATGTTTATCAGTCTAGTCACTCCCCTGTCTGCGTGCCCCACTATTCGGGTGGTTACGGTAGTTTTCGGGGTTCAACATTTTTTCAAAACTCGCGATTCTTACTTCCTGCTTTTTCTTGATAGTTAAATGTTGTAAAGCACGATTCTTAATACCTACTACTAATCTAGCTTTTGTACAGTACTAATCCGATTAATACACTTACTGTCTGTCTAACTAACTAACTAACAATCACTTTTATTGGGTAGTTTAGAAATATTCACGTAACTAACTCACTAACGCTATCTCTTAGTATTTCTGCACTGTTCTATAACTCCGCCTCCCTATGCTATCCCTGATTACTCGTTTAGTTTCAGGGAAAGTGTTCGCACCTGTCTCTAACTATCACTACGTCTTCTAACTATGCAAATGTCTACTCCCTAATCCGGAGCCGTATGTTTTACATGTTTTGTTTTGTGCATCCAGTCCGCGTTTTCGTCTCCCTCCCGTTATTGTGTTATTACCCTATTGTGTTTCCCCACCTGTTGTCCATTTGTTTAGCCCACCTTTTCCTCTGCCCCGCCTAGATTGTCACCTTCCCTCTTGTATTTAAACCTCAGTCTCAGTATGCTTCGTTGTCAGAACGTTGATCTTGATAAGTGCCGATTGATTGTAAGCCTTGTTATAGAGATTCTTGAAAGACACCCCTTTGCCTTTGCCTTTGCCTTTGCCTTTGCCTTTGCCTTTGCCTTTGCCTTTGCCCTGTGATTTTCTGGATTTTGACCTCTCGCTTGTTTTTTCGACCATTCTTTTGTTTTTGGTGTGTACTGGATCTCTTGGCTTGTGACTACTGGACATTAAAACTACTCTTTTGGATTATCCTGTGGTCTGCGTCTGGGTTCCCTGCACCGTACATAACACAGTTAATGTGAATATAAATTAATGCTAAATTTAATTATGCATTTTAATTGTTAAATTGTATGGACTACTTGATATTTATGTCCTTGAAAATATAATGAATATTTATTCTGAACAATTTCTTCTTATAGTTGTACCTTTAAATTAAAGCTGCCATTGAATAAATTCTACGGAGATAGTATGCTATTGTAATGATCCCCATTGTTTTAACCAGCAGTTCTCTGCTCCTTTGCCTACACTGATATAATATGTGTGCAATATGAATGGTTGTTCAAAGCACTGTCTGTGGTTACAGAGAAAGGAGTGATCTCCTAATTAGATTTACTCTCTGCTTTTGGTCCTTGGTGGTCTCCTATGCTTTACATAGTATAAAATCGATTTGGACTAAATTCTGGAATTCATATAACAATCTCAGATGCTAAATGTTCTTTTCATATCTGCTTTCAGTGTCCTTCCTTCTCTATTCCTGCCTTCCACTGCCACCTTCTGCCCCTTCACTCTCATCACACAACCTCCAATCGCCCAGGCATAATGAACTACAGATCCCATGTTCCCCATCACCTGTACTGTTAGGAGATGACTCAGGGTCTTTAAATCCACAGGCATAACAGGTATATTGATAGGTGTCACAGCTGTAAATAGGTATTTGCTGTAGGATGGAAATTGCCCTCTTTCATACTTCATACAGTTTGGACATATTGACAGATGCATGATACCTGGGAGGACATACAGTTTCTCATATCCCTTTCAATCAAGGAACCTCATTGGTTAAGATTGGAGATGTGCTAATATGACAGCAACTATGCTCCTATATTATATTCCCTTATTATTTTAGATTCAGTTTATATTATAGTATTTCTAGATTAATTTTATATTAGCTGATTGATATTGAACCATCAATGAAGTGTCATTCAACTGAGCTCATTCGACTAGAAGTTCCCTGCTTCTAGGTGTGATCGGTGCACAAAATGAGACTATTTTCCCTTGTGTGTGCTGCTAATCATTGGTGGAGAAAGTAGCATATATGGTGTAAAAAACAACAAAAAAAAAACAACAAAAAAAACACTTACGACCTGTGTACAATGATTTCATATTTACCATCTGGCAATGCTGGTTAGGTAATCAAAGGAACTGCATCTGGCTGGCACAGTTTATCGTCTGGTCGAGTTGGATGTTATCAGTGTTCCATTGAACCAAGAAACATTCTGTATTTCACAAACATTATGCAAAATGCAACAAGCAGTGACTTGATCAGACAATTTCATTCCTCTTTAGTAAACAACACTGGGGACAACATATTCTTCTCTCACAGCCAGAAATTCCACACTTCTCGAACTGGCCATGATCATCCGCTTTTATTGATCTATGTATTTATTTAATTTTTTTATTGCAAGAAAATTATACTGCCTACAGATCAGTTCACAGGAACATAAGTTCAATTTTTAATGACATTGAAACAGGACAGCCCTGTTCAGCATAGACGAGTATGTAAGTAAACTTGTGTGAGCGAGGCAAGGACCCAGGACCATTGTCCTGGGACCATTGTGTGGTGTGAATGGGTCAAACGCATTCAATATCCGATGTATATAACGGGTTTCGTATAAGAAAGGAATATCACACTGCCAAAAGGGTAACATATTTGGCTATGGTCAAAAGGGAGATGGTGGTATATATTTTTTATTTTTTATTTTAGGGTGAGCCTGTGATTTGTGATTTATTTGCCTTCTTTGAAATAATAAAAACCTTTGGTTATATATATTTTTTAAAACTTTACGTGACTTGTTGTCCTCACCCTTTGTAAGTGTGCAAAGCCTGTATAATCAAACTCTTCCAGTATTAGACCACTGGGGGATAACTGGCTTTGTGTGTGGATTGGAACGTGCATGTGTGCACATGTGTGTCCAGGAACAGTGGGGAACTGTGTGTCCGTGTAATTACGTATGTACACGTCTGCTTTGGGGCATACAGTGTGTAACTGCGGTTTGTGGATAACTGACCAGCCTTTCTGTAGGTATGTTTTAGCCACAGCGATGGTGTCAGTTTCTCTGTGTGACAGAGGGCTCGGTCTATTGTCTGCAGGCTGTGGGACAGCGCACGCTGGATTGGTATTGTGCTGGGACTGATACACATAAATCAGAGAGGGATGTGTCAGGTTCGAATGAAACTCAACCCTCTCGCCCCACACACCCTGAGGGGCCACATTTCTCCTCATTTCTGAACCCAGCTCAGGTGTGTCTTTACATGCCGAAACGCTCGATGTCATTAATGCTCAAACCGCAGCTCAGCACAGGTAAGACCCATACGGGGAAGATCTGCTCTGGAGCACAATCAGAAACATTTCACAGAAAACAACTAGCAGTTGCAGGGTTTTTTATTTACATTTTTAATTAAAATGTATAACTTGAATGTGTGGGCTGCAGTGGATGTTAGGCTGCATGAACTTGTTATTTGCTGGAATACAATGTGCATTGAATAGCTTTCACTTTGTGTTTGAAGCAGGATTTAAATGCTGGGATTGATTACAGCGGATGAATCGTAAACATACAGCAATATTATCTAGAGGCTACCTGTATAACTATCTAGACCTGGCAGTTATGTGGCTTAGTTATTTTTTATGTATTTGACTGATAAACTCTGGTTTCAAATCAAATAATCAATATATTGTGTTGCATGATATAACATTTCCGTATGTACAATATTCTGTTGCATTGCTGGAAACTTTTGTAAATTGTAGCAGAAACGAATTATAATTCTGAAGTTAGCTTTTTATTTTTATTAGTTAGAATATCTCACAGTAGACATTCATTTAGTTTGTAATCTAAATGAAAATCCTATTTCATGTCACAATAGCTATACACCTGCAGACTTTGATCATTCTTTTCCATAATGTACCTTCTGCACATACCACTCACCTCCCCCAAAGGCATTATTTTACCGCCACAGAGACACACAAAGTACACTAGGAGGCAAAGGGGAAACTAAACTATTAGATTACAGTATCCCAGATATTGTATAAGCTCTTTGCTTTAAAATTAAACCAATAATCACACTTTGCACTACAAGGACAAGGACCTGTGTCGCACAGGTCTTATTTAAATGCATGTTGTTGGTTGTGTTTGCATGTAAATGCCTCCAGGAGACTTTAGTGCTGAAGAACAGAGTTGTTAAATGCATCCTGGTGACGGAACCGGGGACAGACTGGTGGTCTGGTTGTCTTCTGTAAATATTTTAGGATACTTCTGGAGCCGTTAATTTTCTCTTCAGCCGTCAGTTGCTTTCTTATTACATTTGCATAGACCTTTCAGTGTATGGAAAAGAGATTTCACATGGATTTGTAATGCTAGGACAGCTTTTACACAAACAGCACTACTTTGCTTTGAACAAGGCAGGAGGGTCAAGCGTGGCTTATTTGTTTTCAAGGCTGAGATGCTTTAAATCTCAAAACCTTCATTTCTGCGTCAGGGTCAAGCATGGAGGTCAACGTTTCAGCTTCTTACAACAGGTCCGTGTCCAGCCTTTGGCAGAAGTTAAAAGTGGACAGCACTTGGAGTCTGTCTGTCAACAGCCCTGCCTCACTTTTTCCACAGTTTTTTCAACATTGTCTCCTGCATGTGAATGCTTGAATTTCACAGCAATACAAGACTAAAGTCAAATCTAAGCCACTCACGCTCATCTTACCAAAAGAGAGCTTAACGAACAACAGCAACTTGCCCTCACAAATGAAGTGCTAATTTTTCTAAATATTGGTATCTCCCAATCTCTCTCTCTTCCCTCTATCCTCTCATCTCTGTCCCTCTCTCAGTCTCTCTCTCTCTCTCTCTCTCTCTCTCACTCTTCTTCCTTGCAGCCATAGCTGATCTGCTGCAATGACCAGTGTTGGCACCCCGCTATTCTTGCTCTTGTGTAAGTTTCCTAAACATCACGCTGACACTCTTTCATGTAGACAGGGAAATTGCATGTGAAGAAAGTTCCACTAAGCTATTCAATTCAGCAGAGGGAAGCTTAAAATGTCTGCTTTGTCAGAGAAAAAGAATCTCCCATTATTGTTCATGACAGCATATATGAACAGACATGTGAACACTTGCTGAAATTGGGGCGAGAAATTTTTTCACTTGCTGACACTTGTTTTTCCTCCATACCGAATACATCTCATACACACTGGTTGCATATATGGAGCATCAATTTAAATTCCATTCATGAAATCATGAAAATAGCTTCATGAAGCTTTTCACTGTTTATTTACAAATAAACACAACACAAGCTCTGTGCATAGAAATGTTATGTCATTTCTAAAAGACAAATACCTGCTACTTGTTTCCCCAATCTAAATTTCAAATCATAATTCACTTGTAAGCTGCTGTACAACAAAAGTATTTGAGATAATGTATGATAGATTTGCCCCCATTTGGAGCAGTAAATAATGTATTGTTACAGAATAAAAAGTCCCAGCTGACAGGAAGCATTTCAGGAATGTTGAATGAACAGATTTAGTTAGAGATTACATTATTACGAGAATGTTTCCAAAACAATTATATAAGGCATTTACTGTTTCAAATGACTCATTTTGAATATACAGAAACATATTCCAGATAAGATTTTGGGAATATGATATGGAACATTGATATGATGCTTCAGCATAATTCATAGTGTGTGATAAAGCGTACAGCATTTCAAAGTGCAATCTCAGTGGATAGCATGTGACTCGAAGTACAATGTTATGTTCATAGGGGAAGTGGTGCGTCTTGCAATGACTCATTTAATATAACATTCGTCCCAGATTTGGTGGTTGTTGTCCAGTCGCAAGACGAGTGTGATGGCCCTTCCTGTCACCCCCAACTGGGTGACCTCATGGTGGGCCGCAGTGGTCAGCTTTCAGCCACCTCTACCTGCGGACTGGACGGACCCCAGAAATACTGCATCTTGGGACACTTGGAGGTTGGTTCTTAAAAACTACCCATTCCTCTACACTCCTGAAAGAGTGGGTAGATTTAAATTTTTATATACAGTCCGTTTTGTCCCTAGAACCAAAGGTTTGTACAAAGCTGGCTCTAGGATTTTGGTGGCACTAAATAAGAAAGTTTGTCGATGAATTAATCATGGACTGGGATTCAATTGCCACAGATATATACAGTAAATAACCAAACTTGACAAATAAAATGTCTTTACAGGAAATAAACTATGAATTTCATTGAATTTTGTGAGCCAGGAATGGTCGTGTGCTGATGAGAATGCATAGTGTTTGTGCCAGCGAGCACATCTTCTAAAAAATAAAAGTTGACTTCAAAGAATGACTAAAATGTAGCCTGTGAAGCAGTGTATACTGTTCATTAATGTAGTAATCCGTGCAAAGTGAGCTCTAATGATCTGACTTGCTCGAATGTGTACAGCAAGCAATGATACCTATACACTTACATTTAAGATGCTCTACTGTGTTGCAAGGATATAAGGAGTGAGGAGTCATTCTGTACAAGCACACGAGTATGTGAAACCTACTGAGTATATCAAGGCTCAACACTGCTTGGTCGAAAGAATTTGCATGCAAGCATATTTGTGAGGAGGGGTTGACACCATATTGTCGACCTCTCCCCTCCCTGGCTATCCCTTCAGCAGACATGCTCCAATCCGCCACTTTCATGAGTCATTATCCTGGTATTCCTTCAAAGTGCCAGAGACCCGTTCATATCTGTTAGCAATGCTGATTAGTCTCTCCTTTTCCTTCCTCACCTCACAGCCTCTCCCTCTCCCTTCAGACCTGTCAGTATTTTTCACTTTCTTATTTGTTTACTCTCCTCTTGTTGGCCAAGAAAACAATGTGCTCTGTAAAAACTGTCGCGAGTGAGGGCAGGTGAGAGTAACTCCAGGTATTTTAATGAGATAAGGTTAGTTTTAAAGGCTCATGTTCTTACAAGTCGCATATGTGTTTTGTGTATTGCTATGGATACACAACTAATATTTTTTCATGACTTACTTGGTTTACTTTTTTCGGTGTGCTCTAGGATGAACAGAAATGCTTCACTTGTGACTCAAGGCACCCATACAATCGCTACAACAACCCCAACAGCCACCTGATCGAGAATATTATCACAACCTTTGACCCTGAGCGCAAGATGAAATGGTGGCAGTCAGTGAATGGTTAGTCCCTAGGGGAAACTTCCCCTAATTGCTTCAAATTGCCTTTTGAAACAATGGAATTTGTTGTGTGTGTCTGTGTGTGTGTGTGTGGGGGGGGGGGGGGGGACTGTATAACTAAGGTATGATTGTGTACCACAAACGATGCAACTTACAGTTTGAGACAAATAAAGGTTTAGCTAAACATGCATGATTTAACACGTAAAGAGAAAAAAGGAACGTGTAGCTGCGCAAATTGCACTCCAGACAAGCTATCACTGAAACTCTGTATACTAGTGCTTACTATCCAAGCAAAGAATACATATCTAGTTATAAAACGATACGTTAGTTATCGGTACTAGCAACAAGCAAATTAGCTGTTAGGTAGCTTGCCGAATTTACAAATATCCACCAAGACACAACGCTTCTGCAACAATGGTCGCAATGCTCCCTACTATGTGTGTATTGCCTCAGGTGGATATTTGTAAATTCCGAGCAAACTATGGTTAATTTGCTTGTTGCTACCAATAGCAAACTGGTATTGTTTTATAACTAGATATGGAGTCTTCGCTTGGATAATAAGCAATAGTTTACAGAGTTTCAGTGATAGCTCGTCTGGAGTGCAATTTGGGAAGCTGCACACCAACAATCTGAATAAGCCTCTAATTGGTTGTGGCAATCAGATCCATTTTTCTACCAATGAGCTTGAATACTTGTACAGCTCTTCAATGATTTGGTACAGAGTGACAGCCTGCCAACTGTATATTTTGAAACCAGAATTTAAGGACTATAAACACAGGCAGAGGGTGAGTCAACATGTCAATGGTAGGAAGGGATTTACAATGATCTTACCTATTGTTCCTTTAAATATTATGAAGCAGACATCATACATGCAACCTGTGTTAAACTCTAGGTGTTCATCAAGTCAGTATCCGATTGGATTTGGAATCGCTCTTCCAGTTCAGCCACCTGGTTCTCACATTCAAGGTAACAGTTTTCACCTAAACGGGCATTGTATGTATATAAGAGAGGCATTCCTGCAATTTATTTGAAAAACATCCTGTCCAATAATGTAATTTTCTGCGTTCTTTGCCAGAGTTTCCGTCCCGCCTCTATGCTGGTGGAAAGGTCTAAAGACAACGGAAGGACCTGGAAACTATTCCGTTACTTTGCAGAGGATTGTAGGTTGTCCTTTCCTGGAATCTCAGAGGGACCGGCCGACAGCGTGGATGATGTCATCTGTGACAGCCGATACTCAGGGGCAGAGCCTTCCACAGACGGAGAGGTATTCTGCGTTTTGTCATTATTTGATTATGATTACCCTACAGTATCACATCAGGGTGCGTTTAACCTGCACCTTTAACCTAATTGCTTTCTGTTTCTCGAGAAATTACAATATGCTTTAATTGAGAAACAATCAGAGTGATTTGAAACTGAGCGTTTGTGGCAAATATTTCACAGGTTGTGTTAAAGGCCTTGGATCCCAGCTTCCGGATTGATGACCCCTACAGTCCTGAAATACAAGGTTTGCTACGCTAAATTTGCTACATAGCAGCTCACTTACTCAGTGAACAAGCACCATCATAATCAGCTACTGCATCACAAACGGCTTCAGTGAACCCCCCCCAACCTCCCCTTCAGAGTGTGAGTCACGCCATGCCTTTCTCCACAGACCTCATCACCATGACGAACCTGCGGGTGAACTTCACACGCCTCTTCACCCTGGGTGACACGCTGCTGGCCCGAAAGCGCAGGAACCCTGAGGAGAAGTACTACTACGCCCTGTACGAGATGGTGGTGCGGGGCAGCTGCTTCTGCAATGGCCACGCCACCCAGTGTGTGCCCGTGGAAAGCACCCGTGGAGATGTTTTCATGGAGCCAGGCATGGTGGGGCATCCAATGGCTTCTGATTATCAAACATACCAATCAGTGACTGACTGTTGCGTGAAAAAACAAAAACAAGACAATATCAATAAGATGAGCTTCAAAGATGTAGTGCAGTTGGAGTAGGGGAAGGGGATCCTTATTTTTGTAGTGATTATTTTATGTACTCTTAGAGGCCTATAGAAAGAGTTTAACAGTGAGATATAAGGGGTTGTTTTTCGATCTCAGGTCCACGGTCGCTGTGTCTGTCACCACAACACAGCAGGGAATAACTGTGAGCGATGCCAGGACTTTCACAACGACAGCCCCTGGAGACCAGCAGGACAGACAGATTCAGTCTGCAGAAGTAATGCATTCCTCTCTTAACCATGGGCAATACTATTCCATTTCTGGATGGCAAACTGTGTCTACTGGCACCAAATCCAATCCAATCCAGTGATTAATTTACTGATTATTGATTATTTCCACCTTCTACTCTAGCACATTTTACTGGACATAATATATTCTGCCATGTACCATGTCAAACTTGTTCTTTGAAGTTTGACATGGCACTTGTCACCAGGTTATTCCTGGTTAAATGAAGTATCCCTCTGAAGTCAAATTCTTGGCAATTAGTCAAACCTGTATTTTGCTTCTTATGTTAGTTACTAATCTGGACAACAGTGGAGCTTGATTCATTTTCATAAATTATACAAACACAAAGAAGCAACATGAAAAAGGCTGCATATTTGCTTCCAGGATAGGATAAAAACATTATTTTCTTCACATAGAACAGATATCTCCTCATGTGTAGATGATTGCTTTTCCAGGAACATAGTTTGAAATTCCTTTTCCTACCACTACAGACCTTCAGCTGAGAAAGCAATGTTTTGTCCGCTACAGCATTATGATTTAATGTGGCTTAGTGTGCATTGTGTGAATATGTCTCTTAATGAGGGGGTCCTCATATTCCTTATAGGGTGTAACTGCAATGGCCACTCCGAGCAATGCCATTTTGACATTGCGGTTTACCTGGCCAGTGGAGAGGTCAGCGGGGGTGTCTGCGATGACTGTAGGAACAACCGGGTCGGGGTTCACTGCGAAGAGTGCAGCCCCTTCTTTTACCAAGACCCCCGCCTACCCTCAGATCATCCAAGTGCCTGTATCCGTGAGTTTAAGTCTGTGTTCTTCAGTCCTCTCAAAACTCAGCCCACCAGGGTAAGAGGAGCCTTGTTTGGAAGCTTAAGCTTGATCATCCAGAACATATAATTATAGGTTTTTACCTACAGGTAGTATAGCTTTGAGATTCTAAGAATTTACAACTTGCAAGTCCCATATCCTACCATTCTTTTCTTACTGTATGTATTTTGTGTATTCAGTTGTTGTTTTGCTAACAGACACACCAAAGAGCATTCCAAAAATGGCAATGTATAGGGAGAAAAGGTTTGATTCGTATTCCACTATCAGGTGATTGTTTGACTTTAAAAAAATACAATTCCATTTACTTATATTGCTCTTCTCAATAATAAGATAACACTAAGGGCCTGACATTTGGCATGGGCAAAATCAATAACAAGGTCAATGATTGGTTGTAGTATTTCTTTCACACCAATCAATAGTTGTGTTATTAGGTTTGTTTGGGTTTTGCAAATGTGACTTAGTATGTAGTCAGGCCAGCTTCCCAGATCTTTCTCATTCAGTCCACTAGTCAGCTAGCAATCTAGCATTGAAAAATGCAAATCATCACTTACTAGCAAGCTGAACTGTTTGCTCAATGTTTATATAGTTGGAAATTGTAGTTTGTTACAAGCAATTTTACTACTTCCTACTGACTGGAAAGGCCTACTCAGAGGTACTGTACAGCTTCCTAGCTATCTAACTATGATAACAAATACATAATGACATACTAATTATAAACCCAAATGTCTCATGTTTTCCCTACCTCACCGTAGCCTCTGATGATGTGTGTTGCTCTTTCTCTGTTCAGCTTGTGACTGTGACCCAGAGGGCTCGATAAGCGGAGGACTGTGTGACCCCAGCACTGGAGCCTGCGTCTGTAAGAACAATGTGGAGGGAGGCAGGTGCGACCGCTGCAAGTTCGGATTTTTCGGATTTAGGCCGGAGAACCCCGATGGCTGCCAGGGTATGACTCATTTCAGACCTGTCCTTCCGTCAACAGATGGTCCTGTGGATATAACATGGGACAGGAACTGTGTAACTGCAGTTACAGTAAGGTTTTACTGTATGATCATCCAGCCAACACACTTGTAGTGTTGCCATCGTCACCCTGCTACACATTGTGATCAGAGATTAGCAGTGCTAATTTTAAAAAAAATGTGGCTCTCTGGTGTGTCAGATGGCATCATAACAATGCTTGTCCTTCTTTTCTGTAGGATATTTTAATAATATTTAATAATAAAATAAGTTTATTTTTGAATGGATTCAATGTGAATTATACACATGTTTTAATTGCATGGATATGCCGGTAAACATTCTCGGACTCTGCGAATAACTAACCTAGTACGTACGGTGCTCTCTTAGTGCTTCCCTGTCTGAGTGATAATGTTGCTTTTCTGACCACATACCTCCATTGTATCCCATCAGCCTGCAGGTGTAACCTTCTGGGGAGTGTTCAGACTCCACATCCATGTGATCAAGTGACAGGGGCATGCATTTGTCAACGACTTGCCATAGGACCACTGTGTGACCAGTGCGTGGTAAGGTCATTATCTTATCATGAAAGATACGGGATAAGGAAAGAAGGATAAAATTGTAACAAGTTAACCACACAAACACACACACACACACATGCATGCATGTGCACATGCACACACTCACACACACACACACACACACAAAAACACACACACGCACGTGCACACACACACACTTTAAAAGACTAATGTCTTGTTCCCTCTACCTGCAGCCTGGGTACTGGGGCCTAGGAAACTCTGCGTACCCCTGCTCACACTGTGACTGTGATATCGGAGGAGCCTACAACAGCAGGTGTGTGAAATATATTACTACCATGGATTACCCTTCAAGCAATTCAACTATATACTGTAGATTTTTTAAATCTGTTATGTGAGGATCACGCTAGACATTAGAAATTGCATTGCTCCTTACTGTGTTCATCAAGCTTTATCAGTGTTATAATTGGAAATACATATTTGTACACGCAGTTACATTATTATTCATCTGACACTTTTATCCAAAGTGACTTACATATTACTCTAATCAGGGGCCTATCTCCCCTGGAGCAATGTGAGGTTAGTCATTTGGCAGATGCTTTTAATCCAAAGCGACTTACAAGTGCATAGGTTCTTCCACAAGTCAAAGCATCACATCCATAACTAGGAAAATACATATGAAGTGCTGTTCTAAACATATAGTCATCATATGTGCAATATTTATTTTTTTTATTTTTTTTTAGACAAGAGGGATAGGGATATGAGAAAGGGGGGCGGGGGAAATCAGGAGGGAGGACTAAGGTAGAGTTTGAAAAGGTAGAGTTTGTTAAGGTAGAGTTTGTTAAGAGGGCCCACCAGCAAGCTAGCCACTTATTTGATTGATGCCATTGGGTATGTTGTCTCTACAGGTGCAGTCCAGTGGATGGCCAGTGTCAGTGTCTTCCCAACATGGTGGGCCGCACCTGCAGTGACCCCGCCAGCGGATACTTCCTCGCCCCGCTGGACTACTACATATATGAAGCGGAGCGTGCTGCTCCCATTGAACGCCGAGGTTCCTCCTTGGTAGGATCCCACTTTTTGGGGGGGTTTCGGTCTGAAGGTCAGAGGTCGAAGTTGGTGATTTTGAACTGATAGCAATGTTATCAAACTTTCTGGCAGGACGACCAGTCCTGTAGACACAAGCACAGGACCTTGGAAATGCACCAGTAGCTTTAATTGTCAGTACTCATCTGAAGAGTAACTCTTCACATTCCCACAGATGTAAATATAACGGCAGGGACAGTAGTGATTTTGCCACTATGATATGTACATATCATAATTGTATAAATAAAGCTGTCCTGTGCTGAGGGGAGGTGGCGGGGGGCCATAACCCTTTCCTTTTTGGTCCATAAGTGCTCTGCAAGAACCAGAAATGTCTACACCTGTGTCCATGGCTGATGTAAGGGTCCACACTATTCACTTCCCAGGTGAACCCTACTTCTGGGCCGCCCACTTTTGTGCCCCCCACTCTTGTTCCGCCCCCTTTTGTTCGGCCCACTTTGGCACCGAGCTGTGAGGACTTCTACAGACAGAGGGGGTACGACTTCACATACCGCGACGGGAAATTCATCCTCATCAAGAGGAACAAGCGCAGGGCTCGGCAGCGGAGACAGGTACAGAGGCTCAACCCGCATGCTGTGTAGCATTCCTACAGCCAGTGCTTCCATCTGGAGACAAGCGCACATCCCGCATGCTGTGTAGCATTCCTACAGCCAGTGCTTCCATCTGGAGACAAGCGCACATTTCAGAAGTGCACTCACAAAACATCAGACAGATTTTATAAAGTAAAACATAGAAATAATGTACATGCTTTTCTATCATGTTTGATAAAGGTCCCAGTTTCAGTGAACTCACTTTTGGGTCCTACCCAGTATGCTATGTTATGTGAAGGATTAGTTTCGCCCAAATGATGACACTTGGTAACCTATGGTAATCCTAGTAACGTATATAATGCGAAGAGGAAGCCTGACGCTGTGTTGTCCACTCGACCATTGGTCTCGTTCTGTTCTGTTCTGTTAGAGCTCCATTCCAGTGGAGCCTGGATCGGCCCTGCAAGTCATTCCCCGACAGCGGACAGGAGACCAACCCGTCACGTGGACCGGACCCGGTTTCGTGCGCGTTCAGGACGGGGCGGGGCTAAGGTTTACTGTCGACAACCTGCCGGCCTCCCTGGACTATGCCTTGATCATCCGCTTTGAGCCCGAGGTGAGGGAGCTGTTGAATGACATATTTGAATTTCTGTAACCATGGAAACAGTGTACCAATGCGCTTATGGGTGTGTCGTTCTGTCCTCCGAAGACTGCAGACAACTGGGCCGCCATCGTGAAAGTCGTCCTCGCAGGATCACCTGGTGATGGGGTCTGTCCCCCCCCGACAGAGAAACACACTGTTGCGCTTTCTGGTACTGCCAGGTAAGACATCCCTACACATCATACACTAGGGGAAAGGGGGGGGACTAGTGGGGGACCAGAGGCAGAGTTGAAATGGATTCCAAAGGAATTGGATTAGGCACTGCTTCCACCCTCATGCTTCACATGAGGGCCACTCATCCTTCACTGTGTTTGTAATTTTTCAGGTATCTCTGCTAGCGCCAAAGATCATTCTAAAGTATGCATTACATCAAATAGGTTTTGAGTATTACTGGTAATGTGCTAATGAAGTGCTTGCTATCTAACAGCCTTGAGGGAGGCCTCTTAGCACCATGGTTGATGCCATGTTCTCCCTTAGAACCGCACTTCTGGATCCGTTTGCGTGTCTGAACCATGGAGGACAGTACTACGTGGAGATCGTCTTTGAGAGACGCACTAACATCGAGCCACAGCCCAGCTCATACATCCTCATAGACTCGGTGAGATTGCTCTTGCCTGTGGCAGCAGCTGTATTTAACCCCCCTATTATATTGAAATTGTATGATACCCTTTAACTCTGTGTGAAGCTTATCATTTAAGAGCCTGATGGAATTACTGGTGATGTCAGGTTATGACAAATGATATATAACTGTCATACATTTATGGTCAATTTTATGACAGTAACATCTGTCGTAAAATGACAGCTGTTATGTCATGTCGTGTATGATAGTGTGATGTCAGCCTTATGGTGAGGGATTCAAGTAAAGTGTTACTAAAAGGTTGTATGTTTTCTTGCGTTTACTATTTATTATGTTTATTGCATGTTTACTATTTAATCCCACAAAATTAGAAGAAGTTCAACTGTATTGTACAACCAGCATTACCAGAGCTCTTTCCTGTTTTAGATGGGACTCATCCCGAAGATCGACTCCATGCAGAACTTCTGTTCGGACCAGAGCCTGGACGAGTTCCGGCGGTACGGGTGCATTGGACTCGGGGTGGAGGTGGGGGATCCGGTCCTGCCCGAGGTGTGTGAGAGGCTCATCAGCAGCATGTCAGCTCGGATCCACAATGGCGCTGTTCGTGAGTAGTCTCCACACCCACTCCTGCCTCCGGGACTGTAAGACAAGCTTACCTCCGTACAAAGGCTTGCCAGATTCGGGATTTCCCCTAAATGTGTACACCCTTGTCAAGGCTTTTTTCCCATACCCTTTTTAATTTTTATTTACAAGTCCCCACTCGTGAACTTATATTGTGCTGTGCTGGAAATGTGTCTAGTTTTATTAACAGGGCCCTGGAATGTGCATTATTAAATCAGTAATAGCTCCCTCTTGTGGTAACTTTCATCAGCACATGGTAGTTTATTTGTCAAGGGCACATTTCAAAAAGACGTACCACGTTTGTGTGTGTGACTGTGTGTGTATTTGTGTTTGTTACAGCCTGCAGGTGTAATGCAGAGGGTGCTGTCAGCCTCTCCTGCAGTAAACTTGGCGGACGGTGCCAGTGCAAACCTAATGTGATTGGTCGCTGCTGTGACTCCTGCACACCTCAAACATTTGGGTTCGGACCTGAAGGCTGCACAAGTACGTCACCTTGAGCATGGCTCCCTGACCACAACATAAATGGCACAACTTTACTAAAACTAACCAGTGTGATGAGCTTACATGAAGCATGTGCATTACGAGGTTGGGTTAACCCTAGTGGGACTTGTCACAGTAAACTAGCTAAGTTGGAGGTGGTGCATTGCACTCACACTACATTTCCCAGATGCCATTGCTGTACATTCCACACCAGGGCCCCATCCACTCTCCCCTCTCCACAGGCTGTGACTGCCACCCCCAGGGCTCCATAGCGTCGCTGTGTGACCAGGTGAGCGGCCAGTGTCCATGCCGGAAAGAGGTGACCGGCCGGCAGTGCGATCGGTGTCTGCCTGGGCACTTTGGCTTCCCCCAGTGTCAGCCCTGTCAGTGTAACGCACTGGCAGACCACTGCGACCCCGCCACTGGAGTCTGCCTGGGCTGCAGAGACCACTCCACTGGACCCAACTGTGAGAGGCAAGGAGAAAGCGTCATTTTGAGGCCATGTCAATTGCAGATGTGGAAGATGGGGAGAGGTGGATCCACAGGTCGATCATTTTTATGTCACGGGTTCTGAAAAAATACTTGCACAAAGGATGTGCTTGTGTTCCGTTGCTCAAGAATCCTTTGGGAACACCCTAGCTCCTTGCTCCTAGCTCCTTGAAGGAGCATTTGACAGGGATGTATTGAAAATGCATACTATGCAGGATCTTTCCTTTATGTCCTCCTGTGCTTACACACAAAAAGCATCAACGCCCCCATTCTCAACCTCGCCTAGCCCTGTCTGTGCTTAATTACTGGCAATTACTTTATCAACTTAGATTACAGGCCTGATGCAAATGGGATAACTGTTTGAGAAGAGGCTCAACGAAAGAGGCTTTCGCAACCTCTAGCTAACAGAGGACTGAAGTACCACACGAGAAAACAAGACGAGACAAACTTCCGGTCCCAGTTATTGTGCATTCATTAATTAAATAGTTATTTAACTCCTCTTTGACAGTTTCATGTTCCTGTTGGTGTTCCAGGTGTGAGGAGGGTTACTATGGTGACCCTGTGTTCAGGGAGCCGTGCCAGCCCTGCCTGTGCCCCGACCTGCAGTCCAGCGGGCGTTTCTTTGCCCGGTCCTGCAGCAAGGACCCCGACACCCAGCAGGTCCGCTGCGACTGCAACCCAGGACACACAGGTCCGTGGCGGGGGTGGGGGAGCGGGGGGAAGGTCTCCGCATGCCTTTGGAGATAAGATTGTGGTTTACAGGACTGAACACTTTGTCCCTCTCTTGTGATCTAGGACCGCGCTGCGACATCTGTTCCCCTGGCTCTTATGGTGACCTGTCATTACCGGACGGGAAATGCACACGTATGTCACCGCATATGTACATGAGTTCCCTTTGGCAATGTATGGTTACCTGACCACAAAATAAAGATGCAACTGTACTAAAACTGAAGAGGTTACATGAAGCATGTGCATTTGGAGGTCAGTTTAACCCTAGTGGGACTTGTCATAATGCATCACAGGAAACAAGCTAAGGTGGAAGTGGAGCACTGCACTATAGAAAAACTACATTTCCCAGATGCCATTGCGGCTTTATTCCCAGCACACATCATGGCCCCACCCTCTCTTCCGTCTCTCCAGCCTGTGACTGCGACCCCCAGGGCTCCGTAGAGCTGTGTGACCAGGTGAGCGGCCAGTGTCAATGCCGGAAAGAGGTGACCGGCCAGCGGTGCGACCGGTGTCTGCCTGGGCACTTTGGCTTCCCCCAGTGTCAGCCCTGTCAGTGTAACGCACTGGCAGACCACTGTGACCCCACCACTGGAGTCTGCCTGGGCTGCAGAGACCACTCCACTGGACCCAACTGTGAGAGGCAAGGAGAAAGCAGCCACTCATTCTGTTATTTATTCATTCAGTCATACTTTCTGTATTTTCCTCAGTTGTTGTGCATTCATCAATGAAGTTGTCGCAGTATTTAATACGGTAATACCTCTGATAGTTTAATTCATTTGTTTTTATTCAGTTTTTCATTCCGCTATGTATGCCCATCCTCTGTTCCAGGTGCGAGGAGGGTTACTCTGGCGACCCCACATTCAGGGATCCGTGTGAGCCCTGTCTGTGCCCGGACTTACAGTCCAGCGAGCGTTTCTTCGCCCGGTCCTGCAGCAAGGACCCCGACACCGAGCAGGTCCGCTGCGACTGCAACCCAGGATACGCAGGTCTGTGGTGGCAGGGGGGAACTTTCAACGTGCATTTGGAGATAAAATTGGGCTTTACAGGACAGAAGTGTGCCTAACACCGTATTCTCCACCCCCTCTTGTGACACCTAGGTCCACACTGTGATGACTGTGCCCCTGGTTTCTACGGTGACCTAACATTGCCAGAAAACCGCTGTACTGAGTGTCCCTGCAACAACAACACCGACCCCCTGGACAGGAACGCCTGTGACTCCTTGACGGGCGAGTGCCTCCACTGCCTGCACAACACCACTGGACTCCACTGTCAGAGCTGCAAGCCAGGTTACCATGGTGATGCATTGGCCCAGGACTGCAAAGGTACATTTTATTTACTCCATAATGCCTCTTATGGCACCCTCTCTATCTCCCTCTGCCACAATGCAGAGGCTTCTGGGAAAAATAGACATCGTCTAGGTAGAGGAACATAAATCAGTTGAAGTGAACTCGGAGCATGTCATTGATCAAAACATTGGAGGAGTTATTAAGATCCAAAGGTATCACTGGGTATTTGTAGTGCCCGTGCAGTGTATTGAAGCCAGTCTTCCATTCATCTCCCTCCTGGATTCTCACCAGGTGTTAGGCTTCCTAAGATCCAGTTTTGAGCGTAGTTGCTTACCCTGCACCCTGCAGCAACTTGAAGGAGGTAGACATTAAAGCAATAACCAGATGAAAGGGTAACAGTTTTAATGGTGATTTTGTTGAGGCCCCTGTGCAGGGCCTCTGCAGGGTTTCAGGAGAGAGAGCGAGAGAGAGAGAGAGAGAGAGAGAGAGACTTGCCTCAAGAGAGAATAGTGCCAACTGGAGATAGCACAGTCATAGGGTATGTCGGGTGGCAGAGAAGTACCCAGGTGCTATGTTTTAAATCCCAGTGCTCACAAGGTACAGTACTTTAAACAGGTCTGGATTCTCCTCCTTCTCTGGAGGGTTTCTGAAGCAGAGTTACACAGGAGCCCACCAGATGAGACTCTGAATATGCCCACTAACCCAATTTATGTTGATGTGAATGGCATGGGCGATTAGTTGATTTAATTCCGCCTCGAGATTCAGCTGATCTAAATCTGGCCAGCAGTGAATTAAGGTGTTAGGCCATCATGCATGCTGAGTATAGAAGCCTTCACTGCTGACATTATGTGTTCACTGACTGCATATAGGCTTAGCTGAAGAAATGAAGCAAGCTAATTTAAGTCAATTAGTTCATCCAAATGCAGGCTACCCTGTCACTATGTTTGCCCCTGCTCATTTGTATTCCTCCCCCAGCATGCTTGTGTGATCCCCGGGGGACAGAGATCACCCTCTGTCCAGTGGGAAGCCCCTGTCGGTGTGACCAGGCGACAGGAAATTGCACCTGCCGTACAGGGGTGATTGGCGACCTTTGTACCGAGTGCGCTGACGGATTCTGGAACTTTGATGGAGTGGCCGGATGCCAGCCTTGTGCCTGTGACCCCACCAACTCCCTCAGTAACAACTGCAACAAGGTACGAAGCGGCCCGTGCGAATTCAGGACACAAGCCCAGAATTCAGTGAAATTCAATATGCTTTCTCTCTCCCCCTTCCCTGGCTCTCTCTTCATCTCTCTCTCTCACTCTCTCTCTCTCTCTCTATCTCCGTAGACCACAGGACAGTGTCAATGTCTTCCCGAATATGGGGGAAGACAGTGTGATGAGTGCGGAGAGAATTACTTTGGGAATCCTGACCTCGAGTGCATATGTAAGCATACTGAAATCGCTCTGCAAAAATTGGTACAAGCAGCATACAGTTCCGCAGTGTCAAGTGTCTCTCTTCTCCCCGTCCGTTCCCCCAGCCTGCGACTGCAACATGGAGGGCACAGCACGTCCCGCGTGTGACTCTTACACGGGCGAGTGTATATGCCGCACCGGGGTGACGGGGATCTTCTGCAACGAGTGCGCTCCGGGATACGAGTCCGCCTTCCCCGAGTGTGCCCCTTGCCACCCCTGCTCACAGTTCTGGGTCGGGAACGTCTCGGACGTGCTCCAGGCGGCGCAGAAGATGCGATCGGTTTTTCCTCGCCCTACCGAGAGCAAAGAGCCCGATTACAGTCCGCAGTTCAAAAAGATGAAGGAGAAACTCATCGAGCTGTCGGAATTGGTCAACAGCTCCAGTGTCTCCACTCCTGAGATAATGAACATGGAGGAGATGTGCACACACATACAGTATGAATACCTCTAACAGTCCTCAGCTCATTCTCACTATTTTTCACAGTTATAAAGTACATTTTAAAATGGGGATGGATTGGCCGTAACTGTTAGCTGCAACAGAATGGCTCCATACTTGTAAGGAGCACTAAAAAACCTTATACATGACCAATATGCCTCCTTACAAATACATAGGAAGCTTCTTGCACCACGAGAATTAAGTTTAATTGGCCAACAATATTTGATTTTGCTTTTGAATGTTTGTCATGGCACCAATTCTGTGTTTATGTTTAGAAGACCTCAATATTGTTTTTGACTTAAGGAACTAGACACTCAGAATTAGTCTGGATCTGCTGGATCTAAGAAGGTTCTCCTTTCTAACCTCTATGTTTTATGTGCCTCATTTGTTATGTTTATTGTTATTGTTTATTTGTTCATTCTTTATTCAATTGAATCATTGAAATCATTTTGATATTTTTATTCTTTTTGTTTTTTTTCCCCAGGATGTTAAAAGACTCAATCGATCCCAATGTGATCGTAATCGATAAGACGGCACTCCTGAATACTGATATTGATAATATCAAATATGAATTCACAAAACTGCTGGATAAATTGATTGAAAAATTAAAACCAATCGGCCCCAAAACGGATCCAAAAGAGGTGAAGGGTAAGATCCTCTTAAAGCAACCATTGTGCCAGGGTGGTGGGTCATTTGTGGGATTTTTTAATGCTACATTGTTTCAGTGTGCTGGCATGGTAGTGCACTGCTGCCTTCCAGCACGGGGGTCCTGGTTTGAATCTCAGCCCAGGCCTTTCTGTATGTTCTCAGTTTCCTCCTGTAGTTATGTTATGTTAAAGGTTATGTTACATGCAGGTTCATTGGAGAGTCTGAGGTATGAGTGTGTGAGTGAATGGTGTGTGTGCTCTGCACAGTCCTATCCAGGGTGTATTCCCACCGTTCGTCCCTTAGTCCATGGGTACAGAACTACATTAATGTCAAGAAATGTATGGTAATAAACACAAAAATACATATTGCCCATAATGATAATTAATCAGAAGCACTGGTATAGATGGATGGCAGTAAGATCTTATCTGCTCAGCACGGTTCATTGATTGTCCAATCAGAGGCCCTGGAGAAGATCAAGAAATACCATGCAAAGGACGAGGAGGCGGAGAAACAGCTGAAACAGGCCAAGGCCATGCTGGAGTCCTCCAAGGATCAGCGGCAGGAGGCCAAAGAGAGACTGGACAGCTGTACCAGAAAAGACTGGACCAACCTGGAGAAGATGATCAAGTCCCTGAGTGTGTCCGACCTCAATGAGGATGTGAGTGCCTAATCAATATTATTATTGTTTATTAAAGATCTCTCCATTGATGTCATTACTGTAACATGATTTTACACTGCATGCTTATCATGTGTGTCATCTGGAGCACATTTGAATTTATCTGATGTCTACACTTTCGTATACAGCAGATCCATTTTTTTTTACTTAATGGTTTTCTGTTGCCGGTGACTACCCACGTAGAGGTTTGATGCGTTTGTTCAGAGGTGCTCTTGTGGTTATTTGCGTTGCTAGCTTTTGACCAGTCTAGCCGTTCTCCTCTGACTTCTGTCATTAACAACGCATTTTTACAGATCTGTGGGCCACCGGGTGAGGCTGAATGCTCAGAGGCAATGTGCGGGGGTGCACTGTGTAAGGATGCCACAGGGGCTCGGAAGTGTGGGGGTCCTGCCTGCACGGGCAGCCTTCCTGTGAGCCAGAACGCCTCAAAAACGGCAGAAAAGACGGCAGACATCCTCCTAGACCTTCTTCGCAAGCTGCGTGACTCCAGCGCTAAGGTGCTCACCCCTGGATCTATGTGCCACTTTACTTTTTTTTTTTAAGCCATTTGATCAATGGTTGATGCAACATATTTTTTGTTATTTCCAGATCAATCAGGCTAAACAGCAGGCAGAGGACACCAAAGACCAGGCAGCGAAACTGATGAAGAAGATTGAAGACAGCAAGGAGAAGTTTGAAAAGGAAAAGAATGGCACCAAGGATCTCATAAAACGTGTCAAGGACTACCTCAACGGTAAATATCATGATCTGCAGATTGCCTTTACTGCACATTCACACAATGAAGTGTTGCAATATCTTCATAATGTTTTAGTATATTGCAGCATATTCCAACCTTTTGCAGGGTGCAGTACTTTCAAAAGACTACTGTGAACCCTGGAAACTTAAGTCTTCTGAGATGCTGCACCCCACACTCATGTTTTTCTCATGTTTAAATTAACATCCCCGCCCCCATATTTTTATTGATATCTAAACGGATTGTGTGGTGACAGTTGGTTTTTGATGAATGTGTACTATCAGATGAGATGGTGGCTCCTGAGGACATTCAGAAACTCGCCGAGGCTGTCCTTGCAATCAAGTTTCCGGCGCCTCCTAGTGCAATTCGGGCCATGATTGAGAATATCCGGAACATCCTGGTCAACTGTAGCGAACTGCAGGAGGACCTAAAGAATGTGCAGGACCATGTCAAGATTGCCCAGGATCTGTTGGAGAAAGCCAAGGAGGTCCAGTAAGCCACACTGCACCACACACACTGCAATAATTAGTTAAGAAATTTGGTCCAGAATATTCAAACAAAAAACAATTATCAAAAACTTCTCCTGCAACCCTGATTGACCAAAAAATATTTTCACTCACATATCCAACTGAGCCAGAACATTCTCATGCCCAAATCAAAAGCACAGGTTTCCCTAATCAAAAAACCCTGTTTTTCACATTCATTTATTCTTAATGTTGTGCTATTTTAAGGGAAAACGCTAAGAAAATTGATGTCGGCGACATAAAGAAAGCAATAGAAGATGCAGAAAAGGCACAGGACAAGGTTAAGAGAAATCTGGAGCAGGCAAAACGTGACAAGGACACCATTGACAACAAACTGAAAGAGGTTAGGGTTCGTTCTCTCCCAAAATGCATATTGCTTTATGTTACACAAGTGTGGGGTGTGTGTGACTTAAAGAGCTGCTTGTTTTCCTTCATTATTGACAGATTGAAAGGAAGCTGAAGAACACAGAGATCAGTTTGGACCCCAAGAAGATTAAAGACCTGCTGGATGCAACTGAGGCCCTGAAGAATAAGACGGAGATGAACAGACAGCAAGCAAAGGAGGCAAAGGCTGCAGCTGATACCGCTCAGGCCGATGCCAAAGACCTTGAGAAGGTGGAGGGTCTTCCATGTTGACTAGGTGTCATGGTCTCATTCTAGGAAGAAACTGGGTTCTCCTGCCCAATTCTGACTACAGTTGGTTGCAGCATTGCGTAGGAATAGAGGGCTTTAGTCTGTGGTATAGTACTTATTCCATTGCACAAGATGGACTCTGGTTAGTTGGTTATCTGCAGTCTGTCTACCAACTACACATGTAGCTCTGCTACACAGAGTGAAACGAAGAAGCACCTGGCACAATGCAATCAGGAGGAGAGCGTATGTAATTCTGCACTCACAGCAACAATATGGGTTTATGAATACAACTGGGCATTCTGAAGCAGAAATAAAACATTCTTTTTAAAATTAACTGCCAGATTCCCAGGACTTGCTAGAGTGATTGGAAGCCAGAGATAAACATAAAGGCCCTGCTTCTTGGAGCCATGAGCCTATGCTCAAGGGACAATGTTACATTTACATTTACATTTTTGTCATTTGGCAGACGCTTTTAATCCAAAGCGACGCTTTTAATCCAAAGCGACTTACAAGTGCATAGGTTCTACCATAAGTCAAAGCATCACATCCAGAACTAGCAAAATACACATGAAATGCTGTTCTAAACATAGTCATCATCATAAGTGCAAATTTTTTTTTTTTTTTTTTTTTTTGGGGGGGGGGGGGGGGTTTAGACAAGGATAGGGATATCAGAAAGGAGGGGCAGGGGAAATCAGGAGGGAGGACTAAGGTAGTTTGAAAAGGTGGGTTTTGAGTCTGCGTCGAAATAGGGGGAGGGATTCTGCTGTTCTGACAGTGGTAGGCAAGCCATTCCACCACTGAGGAACCAGAACGGAAAACAGGCGTGAACGTGCAGCTCGACCGCCAGGTGCACGTAGAGAGGCGACCAGAGCTGGCAGACCGGAGTGGTCTAGCTGGGGAGTAGGGAGTGATCAAGGATTGTTTGTAAGGTGGGGCAGTCCCCTTAGCAGCCGGAAATGCCAACACTAGGGCCTTGAAACGGATGTGTGCGGCAATAGGAAGCCAGTGGAGGCCAACGAGAAGTGGGGTGACATGAGCCGACCTGGGCTGACTGGTGATCAGGCGGGCTGCAGCATTCTGGACCAGCTGGAGGGGCTTGATGGCACACGCTGGGAGACCGGCTAGGAGGGAGTTGCAGTAATCCAGGCGGGAAATGACGAGCGCCTGGACTAGGAGCTGGGTGGCTTTCTCCGTCAGGAGATGACGGATACGGCGTATATTATACAGAAAGAACCTGCAGGTTCTGGCAGTGGAGGATACTTGTGGAGCCAGGGTGAGGCAGTTATCAAGAGTCACCCCAAGATTCTTTGCCGTACGGGAGGAGGAAACTACAAAGTCCTCAACAGTCAATGAGAGGTCGATTGACGGAGAGGACTTAGCAGGGATGTAGAGAAGCTCAGTTTTGGCAAGGTTGAGTTTCAGGTGGTGGGAAGTCATTCACGCAGAGATATCAGCCAAGCAGGCAGAGATCCGTGTGGTGACTTGGGTGTCGGGGGGGAAGGAAATGTTCCCAGTAAAAAGAGCTGTGAAACATGGGATCTCTTGTCTTTGTGATGCAAGCCCTGGAGACTCCTTCAGGTTGCTGTCAGTGTTGTCGTTTGTGTCCCTGAATGCTGAGAGCCCTTCGCCTTGCTGATATTTTGGTGGGTGAACCACCTGATGGCTGGTTCCTCACTAAGAAGAACAACAAAATATGGGGGCCATTTTACATGTATGGGCTGTTTGTGATACCTGTTTGTAACCAGTTATGTGCATTGTTCCAGGACCTCAAGAATGTGACTGATCTCTTTGAAACCTTGAAGAAAATGGGAACAAATCAGAGTTCCAATGCTGAGGTCGATGAGAGATTGAAAAACATTACAATGCAAGCAGAGGACCTTGCAAAGGAAGTTCAAGACAAAACTAAAAAAGCTGATGGTAATCCTTCAATGTTTTTGAATTGTATTTCCACAACAACACATGGGTCTTTTCTAACTTAAATTCATGTCGAAATTTTGCAGTGCTCTCAATATGAATTTGAACTTGTACATCACATTTCATTTTCAATATTAGTTAATAATAAAATATGGTCATCCAGCCTTAAAATTATCAAAGGCAGAAGGACACTATAAATAACTGCACTTACCTGGCATCAAAGAGAAAAGCTTCTGATTTGGCCCAAACCTTATAAATGTCATGCATTAGTAAATTAAAAGATTGATAGATCAGAATTTACTATACCCACAACCTTTGTTCTGTCAGATTTTCCTTTTGTTCTTTGGTTTCATAAACACTTTTTCTGTTTTCTGTTCTATAGACTTGGAAAAAAAAATTGAAGACCTTCTGAAACTAAAGTCGGAAAAAGCAGACGAAGTTGAAAAACTGTTGGAGTCAGCCGAGAAACTCAAGAAAGAAATTGCAGATATGGCTTTGGTCTACAGCGACTGCTAGTCCTAATGGATGGAGGACTAAACTAGCCTGAGAAATCACCAGGAGTTTATTAAGCTAAGCAGTCTTACATTCATATTTTCCATTCCCTAGTATGGATAGCGACAGAACGTAACCTTAATGTTTCTTAGGTTGCTAAAATACTGGTTGAGGCAAATGTATTGTTGATTGTATTGCTCTACTAAATAGAGAAAGTGAGTATGCGTGTGTGTGTGTGTGTGTGTGTGTGTGTGTGTATGTGAATGTGTGTGCATGAGAGAGAGAGAGAGAGAGAGAGAGAGAGAGAGGGATTCAATCTGGTTCACATATAATATGTATGATGAATTCACTCAGGTATGTACTTCTATACATCATATCAATCGCAGGTGCTTTGCTCTGATACACAAGTATCTAATTAGGTATACAGAACCCCTAGTCTCTACTGTAAATCTGTATGCAGTGTTCCAAGATCCATGCTTAAGAGACATTCCCTGTGTGTCCACAAGGAGGTGTTATGTGACCATCACAGAATAAGCTTGAAATGGGGATGAATATTGTTTATATAGTCATACTGCTTTTCTGAATTATATTTCTTCCTTCCTGAAAGAGTGTATAATTGTAGTTCCGTGAGTCCTACTGTTCAGGAATGTTTCTGTGTATTTACTTTCAACTCTGAACTGTAATTTTCACACTAGAATTGGCTTGGAATATTATGGAATTAAATCAATTTTAGTACACTATTTTTGTCTGGCATCAATTTGAAAACAATCTCCCACAGATATCTGACTTATCCTGAAGGCCATCAACCAAAATAATACAGATCTTGCAAGTCTCCTTTATTTTCAGTCTCTTTCTCCCTCGTTTACGCCCATCACTCAATGCTTACAAGCCATTGTGTGGTGTTTCCAACCCCTGGATGTCAATATTAGAAAGGGACAGTGGAAGAACCGGTTTGTAAGAAGGAGGACTATGATGTAACATCTGACTATGTGCCACCAAGCATCGGTGACCGTGACTTTTTTGACCCTTCCATCCCAAGCAGAATTTCTCAAAGGGTACATGAGCTGGGTTCAGCTTGTCCTGAGGTAGGCCAGTTTGGACAGGATCAGACAGATCCCAAATATTCCAGACAAACTCCCATACAAATGATGTACATGATCAGCTTCTTAATGGACCTCCCAGAAGATGATGAGATGAAGATCACTGCTCATTAACTACTGGTTCCATTATGCTGCCCTTACTCTATGTGCCTCCACAGGATTGAGTTTTCATCAAATATGTTCAGTACATTGTGCACAGCCCATGTCTTTGATTATATGATGACTATAGTAACCTGCCTCCAGCCCTCGGGCCTCTTCAGTGGGGTAATTACCTGTCTTCTCTGCAGATGCTTTTGTGCAGTGATGCTCCAGATCAAACAGTTTTCCCCAAGGCAGTTTGAACACACTATTTGCACAGGAATTCAGTCGCCAGAGGCCACTTCATAAGGACTTATTTCTTATGTCTCAGGCTTGAATTCTTAATTAAAGAACCATATTTATTTGCTGCTGCGGTGGATATATAGTACAGTATAATGCCAACCTATCTAACCCAGGGAAGACAGAATGTCTTGAGAATGCTTATCAGACACAAGCTGTAGTGGAGCTAACATCTTTTTCAGGAAACTATGGGCACCATAGCCTCTTTAATACTGACCATCAATACTGAAGAGACAGTTCCACGTGTATTGTGGCTATTATGGTATTGGTGAGGATTAGTATTGCTATTATATATTTTCTTACACAGTAAGTATAGCAGCCTTGTGGAAAAAGTAAGGACTTAATGCCTGGACATGTGGACACATTCTGTTTGAGCTCAGATGTAACATCAAGGTTCTGAGCAAGGTCCAGTGGTCAGTATTAAAGAGCCTATGGTGCCCATAGTTTCCTGAAAAATATGTGTCTGGTGATCTAATTATTCCCCAGTTTACTGACTAGGCAAACCTTTCCCTCTCCACTACAGAATGTGTTGGCTTGCCTCATGCTAGCTATTACAGATACAGTAGACTGTACCATTATGGAAACAAGACTGAACATCAATCCAAAAGATTATTTCAAGATCTTAATGACTATTAAAGCTACATCCTACACTAAAGTCACATGTAGTACTGTGCAGAAGTCTCAGGCACAAGTATTCCGTAAAGCAAAGATGCTTTGAAATAATTAAATCAACAGGTACTATCAACAGTTACTTCAGTATATATCAAAACATTTGGTAAAAACATAAAATGATTTTTTTAAGTAAAAAAAAATCACTGTAACTTTACATTTTTGAGAAAATGAAAGTTTTGACATCTCAAATGTACTATTTTTTATGGACACACTACTGCAGAAAACAAATAATAAAATATCTAAGACTAATGATAAAAAAACAAAAACATTTTTTACATATAATATACAGGACAGTGCTCTTTTCTGATGGACTTTGCAGGTGTGGATTTGCAAGTTGAATTGCCATTTGAGGCAGTGCTGTTCTGTCCTTTTTACCTGTACAACATTAACCTGTACCAGATGTACTGCATTGCTCCAATAGGCTATGTATGTATCTGTGAATACCGTACCAAACATTTGCTTACTATGTGACTACAGATTAGGATGTTTGCTAAATAAATTAAGTATGCAATCTAAGTTACTCTACACAAGATGTAATTATAAGAGATGAGGGGCATGGTTCTGTTTTTTGATAATGCAGCTTTGCTTTTATTTCCCTGAGCTACAGTCGGCTTTGTTTGTGTCTGGAGGAATTTCTTTGTTCAAGATGAGAGGTGTGAGGTGGGGGTTGGGGTTTCAACGCTTCATTGGTTATCACTAATGTATCATAGAATGTGTGCAACTTTGAAACCTATTGTTGCTTTACAGTAAGAGGAATAGTCATAGAATTGTTACTTTTTACATTTCCATCCATCTGCAAAAACTGCAGTGCTTAGCTATACACCCTAGTAATTTCGTTTTTGTCCTGATGGTATTATTCTATCATAAATTAAAGCATAACCGCTGCAAATGCAAAGTGTAAAACTTGTGCCCCGACTGTAAAAATGATGATTATTCAAAACGATTTTCATGCAAATAAATAGAAAATGCAACAACTAAAATCGTAAGATTTACTGCTTGACTGGACACAACGCAATAATGGGCAAGGTAACGTTTCGGGGGAGGGAGTCTCATTGTGCGCATGCCTTTGGGGTGGAGAGAAATCGAGAAAATCTGGCCGTGGTAGAAGAGGGGTGGAAACTCGTGGGATGCGGAGAGTTGACTGAGGGGCTCACCACGACCTCATACGCACGGAATTAATCTCCCACGCAGCCGAGAGTGTGCGACCAGCGAACAGAACGAAGGACACCAATGTTTTAAACTTCAAAAATGTTGTTCCAAATAGCAGCATTTTTATGTAAGTTTTAAAATCTCAATGTGGTCATTTATTGCAGAGCATTTTACAGGGCTTTCCTTGAGTTTTATTTTTAATTCTCGTTTTGCGACGTGCAGGATGTTACATCTGTGTAAACAACTTTGCCTACTAGGAAAAGTCACAGTAGTCGTTGGCTACATTTAAAACGTGTTACATCCCTGTCTTGGAGTTGTTTAGTAGGCTATTTTATGATATCCATCCATGCTAAAACGGTATCGTTGTTAAATGTTTTGACTGTCCTGATTTCAAAATTTGTCAATGTCTGAAGCCTAAAGGGAACATTCAGACAATTTATTACTGGTTTCTGTATATGATATTTACCCCAGTTTCAATAAATTTTCACACGAGATCGGTGCAGTAGTTTGGGAGCCTACATGTGATTCCCATTAAAATCAAAGTAACGCACTGAAATATTCGCTTTTTAGTCGTTCCAATTTTTAGAGTTTAAGCTATAAAACATTTTTTGTTGGCGAGAAAAAATGCATTTGGAACAGAATCATTTTCTGTTTGGGATATGTCCCTGCCAGCTGAGATCTTGTACAAACAAGATGCTCTACCGACCATTTCAAGTCTTTTCATCAAATCTATTTTCTGCTGTGCAGTTGTGGGGGTTTGCGGCCTCGCCCAGGTACTCCCGGAGTTCAGCGACGTCTGCACGGAAGGAAGCTGCTACCCCGCCACCGGTGACCTGTTGATCGGTAGAGCTCATCAGCTCTCCGCCACCTCCACCTGTGGACTGTTGCATCCTGAGCCTTTCTGCATAGTCAGCCACTTACAGGTAAAGGACCCACACCCACCGAATATAGAGGGAGCAGCGCAACCCGTTATTTTTAAGGATTATACTTTTCCAAAGTATGTGGAAATCTCCAATTCCCTACCTCAGTGCTATGCATTGAAATGTGTAGGTTATACAGTTCGGTTATACAGACCTACATGAGAATGAGTAATGAGTAATGAGTAATGACTGAAACGTAACTAAATCAGTGTCTTGTGCCGTAAAAGAAAAAAGCACAAATAACAAAAATGGGTACTTGTAAAAGATATTACAGGAATGCTCACCCGCAAGCTGTGAGGAGTGGGTAACGGAAAAAACATTGGGGAGGGTCGGCTAGCCAGTAGGCCTACTAGTGTGAAGCGAAGTAGTGTAAGGAAAGAGACGATGTAGGCTACTGGGATTAGCAACCTCATGAACAAAGTAGTCTTGGGGAACGCCCTCCCAAAAAGTAGAAGAAAACTGAATAATTGCTTTATTACTTTTGTTGTTGGTCTCCTTTTTCCCCTCAGTAAATGAATGATTTGTATCAGAATTCACATCCTGTGGGTGAATTGGTATTCTGGTTCATAATAATAACCAACATAACTACTGTAGGCTTTACATTCCTCCTCCTGTCTTTTGGAGCAGGATGGCTTCCAAAAGCCCTGAGGGTTCTGTTTCTAAACAATAGTTTCTTTTCAGACAAGTTTGTTACATTTTTGTTATTTAGTGTGTGCATTCTGTTGAAGGGGCGTTAAGCCTTCTGTAACATTTCAGTGTGAGAGAGGTGAAAACTGCATTGGAATACACGTATCCCTCTGGACTGTCTAGACCACTTCCTGGCTAGCTCAGGGAATCTTCTAGATTTCACTGAGCTCCAGAGTGCTTGATTTTAAAACTTCAATAATGTCTGTTCTATTTGCTGGCTAAGAATTTGACAATGCATCCTCAAACAATCAAGTGTTTTTTGATATTGTAGGCATGAATACCTTTTACATATTTCAAGTGTTTTATGCTGTTGAGTGCTGATAATTCCAACGGATGTCTGCGGTTCAGGCCAGTAGGACTGCATCTTCAGTGGTTTGATTCAGACATCTATGAACAAATGCCAAAGCAAAACTAACATTTTGTACTGCACTGATAGCAACTGGACAGAGAAAGCCCTCCCCCTGCTCCGCAGATTTCAGGAATGCCTGGTGATTGTATCAGTGTCTGAAATGGCTGAGTGTTGCATTCAAGGCTTATCCAACTCCAATGAGTGACAAAGCTGATATTGCCCTGGTCGAAGGGCCTCAGCCCCAGGGTAACTGTGTACATCTATGCGTGTGTGGAGTGGGGTGGTGGAGGTGTAGGATGGGGTATTGTACTTGAGTCACATTGACCACAAGGAACAGTAGAAACCTGTTCTGTTGAAGGAATACGTTATGTATAAAGGGGGCTCCCAATTCAGGGGGAGAAGTCCTCCTTATAGCAGTTCAATCGCTTTAAGCGAAGCAGTGGAAATCTCACAATGTGCCTGATTGCGAGCAGCCAGAGGAGAGCTCTGTGAAGTGTGTGGAACATCTGGGGCACAGACGACCCTTTGTTCCTCTCCAGCTCCAGAGAGTGTTGTTCATTTCAGGGTGGGGAAGGCCTTGTTTGCTCAATCATTAATTACAGTGTCGGGAGTCACACACATCCTCATGAAAGAGTGTTTTGGGGTTAGATAATTGAGCATTGAGAGGCCTACAAGAGTCTCCCCAGTAATGACATTTAAGGTAATCTTTGGAATTCAACTAACTAACATGTAAATTCTCTGTGCTCCTTCCCCCCACTCCCGTCCCCCAACCACTCCTCTCTGTAGGAAGAAAAGAAGTGCTTTGTGTGCGACTCAAAGGAGGTTTATGATGAGAAGATGAACCACACCACCAGTCACAGCATTGAGAATGTGGTGACAACGTTCGCCCCCAACCGCCTCAAAACATGGTGGCAGTCAGAAAATGGTGAGTTCTCATGAGAAAAAGAGAGACCCACTAAAGTGCGCTATTTGACTCCTGGTTGAATTAAAGGTGACTCTCACTTCAAATGGCCCAACTGTCCCTTTAATCAGGCTATTAGTGTCAAGTGAGGTGCAGTTCAAAGTAGGCCGTAATGGCTAACCAATTAAGATCAGGACCTACCTTTCCACTTTGAAATTAGAAGGTAATCATTATCCAAGCAGCTCTCAAAATACCAGCTGTGCTATGGCCCCACAGCCACCATGTTATTAAAATGAAAAGCTGAAAATGTAGGAAGATGGGAAGAAAGGTGAAGAGACGGAAACCATAGCTATGGTTTGGCAGCCATTTTGGTTGTAAACCATCTTAAATGAGTAGTGTTGGGAATGTGGTGCTTTGATGAAGAAGGAGTGCAAAGTTGAAGGAGATGGTGGGAACAGTTCTCTGGGAGAAGGAAAGAAGTGACTCATTCAGTAACAGGCTGCCAGGGCCACAGATGGTCCTGGGAATCCGGTGGGATGAGGCCACAATTCCAGGATTTAGATCCAGGATTTAGGAGATGGGCTGCACTGGGAGTCCCATCAGCTGTCTCCCAGCTGACCTATTCCTCAGAAATGAGCGTGCTAAGATCGATTTACTACAGATGTGTGTGGCGGAACTACAACAAAGTACAGTTACAGTATGGCCTCCTTACGTCACGTTATCCTGTCAGTTTATTGATGATATATTTTCTTGCGGCTTAACGGGGTCTTATGGTATTTGCTGTCAACATCCCAACAGCTCAATGGTTATTGTGAACTGTAGTAGTCTTTTTATTATCATAAAACAACCAAATGCCTGATTTCCCATTGACATGTCATGGCAGAGCTCCTCCTGCTGTGAGTTCTAGAGGTTTTTTGAACATCTGTTTGGCAGCAGTGTGTTTCTTCAATACTCTTCCTGTTTGGCGTGAAGCTTTGCTGGAACAGAGTGGTGTGTGTGACTGTGATAGATATAGACATTGTTTAAATAAAATGATGGTATTGAATTGTAGCTGCAGGGAGAACTGGTCTCAAAGAGTTAAAGCCCTCTTATTCTGTTCTGCGGGAAGAACACTGTGATAAGAGTCCCGTGGAGCTAATGGTCACAGTGTTTTTCTTGGCCATGGAGCTGTGCTCACACAGATGGTTCTGTTTCCTCCACGCTCCCCCCCCTCCCTCCAACTCCCTGCAGGTTTTGAGAATGTGACCATCCAGCTCAACTTGGAGGCAGAGTTTCACTTCACCCACCTCATCATGACCTTCAAGGTAACCATGGCAAAGGGTCAGAGACTGAGCGGTAGGGGGGTGGAGATGCAGGGGTTGGGGGAGTCGGGATTAGTTAGCACCCCTGTGTAATCTGTGGACCCCCAGCTGTGTCTGAGACAAAGGAATGCAGAGTGTTGTTCTACTGTCTGGGGGTCCTGTGGTGAGAGTCTGTTCAGGGCTTTCTCAGTGGAGACTATTGGTTCGGAAAGTGAAATGGTTAGCAGGAGTATTTGTGTTCAAATTCCTGATGAGCTACGCCTTTAAGCAAGGTGCTTAACCTATTCACTCTCTACGGGGAATATTTCAAGTAAATGCAGGTCATCCTGGATAATGGTGCCTGCTAAATACCATAAAAGAATAATGTATTTTTTTCTGCAGTTATATAAGATATAATGCTAAGGCTAGTTGGCATTGTCTGCTGTTCTGAGCAGACAAAGGTGCTAAATCATGGTTGTCATTTGACAGACTTTCCGTCCTGCTGCCATGGTGATTGAAAGGTCAGCTGACTTCGCGAAGACCTGGCAGGTGTATCGCTACTTCGCCTACGACTGTGAGTCGTCCTTCCCTGGAATCTCCCAAGGGCCAATGAAGAAAGTGGACGAGATCCTCTGTGACTCGCGGTACTCAGACATCGAGCCCTCAACAGAGGGGGAGGTACATGCTCTCATTTGTGTGCTTTTGTGTATAAGGCAGTGTGGCATATTGTTTAGGTACTTTACCAGAAAGGATGTCAGTTCAGATCCCAAATGGTAGACTGTGTCTTCCAGCACTGTCTTTCCTGAATAGCATCTGTAAGTATCCAGTTTTACATTATCATCATTTTTAGAGGTTAGGTAATTAGGTTGGATAATTTGTAATAGTGACCAATACACATCAGTAAACCCAGGTAAGGGCAACCACTAAGCAATGTATATCGTATGTCATATAATAATGCTTAGAGGGTTGTGAACAGGAGTATTGTTAATGTTCAGATCTCCTGCTTTTATACCTCTTAATACCATCCCATCCATTTGATCCATTCAGGTCATATTCCGTGTTTTGGATCCAGTCTTCAGGATTGAAGATCCCTACAGCCCTCGAATCCAAAGTGAGTGGTTTGTTGGAATATGACGTCACTGGTCTGAAGAGTGGCCTAGCGTGCACTTGGGAAGCTGCACTGTATATGCAAGGCTGGTGGTCTGAGAAATCATCCTCCTGTTTCCTGGTACCTTGGATGGAATTTCTCTTGTGTGGGAGTCTCTCTCACCACCTGTGAAGTCTGTGGTTCAGCGCAAAGCTGTTTATGGCTCCTTTCATTCCGCTGAAGTGAGAGCATCACAAGTCTGCTGAGGAGGTACACTTGGGCCATAGGGGCACAGCAGAAAGCAGGTGTGCATGAGGTGGTCAGCCTGTGGGCACACCACCACAATGACTTCTGTAGGCTGCTCAGGTTAGCCTGCTTTGTTCTCTTAAGTTTAATACCAATAATAGCCGATGCCCAATTAATTCTAAGCCTACATTTATACAAAGGTGTGTGTGTGTGTGTGTGTGTGTGTATATGTATATGTATATGTATATGTATATGTATATGTATATGTATATGTATATGTATATATGTGCGTGTATATATATGTGTGTATATATATGTATGTATATGTAATGTGTGGTCACATGTATTCATGCGCACAGGGGGGGTATGTGGACTCATGCAGCTATGGACCCTTTCTAGTCTATTACCCACAGGGCCCTGGGAAAGGCTGAATGTAGTAGAATGGTGCTAGATGCTACCTAGTTTTTAGATAAACTAAGCATTAGGTACACCTTAGTGGTAGGAAAATGGCAAGCATTGTTGGTCTGAATGGCTTCTCGTTGTGTTATGTTAGTAAACTCCCCCACCCTTCATAACCCTTTCTTCCAGACCTGCTGAAGATCACCAACCTGCGTGTGAAGTTCACCAGGCTGCACACATTGGGAGACAACCTGCTGGACTCCCGCCTGGAGATCAAGGAGAAGTACTACTACGCCGTGTATGACATGGTGGTGCGTGGAAACTGCTTCTGCTACGGCCACGCCTCCGAATGCGCTCCTGTGGACGGCTCTCAGGTCGCGGCAGAAGGCATGGTGAGTCACGCTTGTTTTAGTCTTAAAATAAAATTTTAACATCTTTTTTTCCTACCCTATTGACAAATCCTGAAATGTAGCCTCTCATTGGCAATATTGTTTTATTGTATTCTATTTTATATCTATTACACTGAGCAAAAATCACACAAAAATAAAATGATATAAATGATTTAAGTGTAATAATGAGACTAAAATACTTGTTGAGATTGATTGTTGTGTAGTGTCTGGATGTGTGCAGTGCAAGCATGCTTAATTGTAGCCATACTTAGAGGGGTAATATTATTGACATGGTTAATTTACAGTTTTATTGCCACAAAGTACACATAATGTCACGTGATGATACCTGTTGTATTGATGTGAACTTTTAATTGTATTTGAGGAGACCAAAGATTATTTTCCTTCCTCGGTTGGATAACATTCTATTCTACTCTATTCTATTCTATAATACTCCAAATTACCCATTTACTACCTACAGTTGGAAAAGTGGCCATATATAGCCTGAGCCACTACTGTTTACTCTACACACTTCTACTGGAATCCTAAACAAATGGTCTGTCGCATTGGCAGACAGATTCCAGATTGATCCAGTTGTGTCTGGTTTACCATGATGAGCTGTTACCAGTGAAGCAGACCCCAGGTGTCTGAATGAGAATGAGACATAATAATCTGACAGTGTGCTCCTTGCTTCTGATAGTGTTTTTAAATAGAGGTCAGATGAACTCCAAACAAACTTTGACCCACCAACCACTCTCAAATGATATAGAGTACAATAGACAGCAACTTGTATGTTATCTTCACCAAATGGATTTTGAGTTTGTTTGCAGATTTCATTTAATTCTGGCCAGATGTGGTTACTTATAATTTCTCAGAATTTTTTCCATAGCAAGTCTATGTGTTTTTCAGACCTCTAGTGTATGTGTCTGTGTGTGAATTGGCATGCATTTGCGTGCACGTGTGTGGGAGAAAGAGGACAGGAAACGCAGGAATTCCTGTTTAGTCTCTGCTATTCTTGTTTACCATTTTGTGTAAGAAAATCTGTTTTTGTGCAAGTTTATTTTGGTATAGCCTTCCTTCATGAAACCAGGACAAATATTTGTATAGTTCATCTCTCTGTCCTTCAGCTGAGAGGGTGATTCCTCTGGGCCTGCCTGCCTTCTGCACTACACTGCTCTTACATGATGCTAATCTTTCAGCTGTAGCCATGGCTGTCAGAAGGCTGGCATTCATCCACCAGCGTAATGAAGACCAGACCAAAATTTGCCTGCAGTGTAAACGCTCCCAGAGTTTTTTTCCCTCCTCTTTTCTTCAAAGGCTTTTTCAAGCTGCCTGTAGAAAACATTTTTTCCTTTGCTGTAGCACCTTCGTTCTTCACATTTGTTTGTGAAGGGCTGTGTGTCATGGCTGGCAAATGCCGATTTCTCCAGGCTTGGCAGTGTTTGTTGTGGTGACCTTAAAAGCACTGGAAAGCATTTCTCCAGGGCCTGTGATGGAGCTCTGCTTTAGTCCTGTTTTAGAGTTTGCACCATGGTCTGGGCTTTCGGCACACACAGTTTACTGCAAGCATGCAGTGATTGAATGCACTTCGAAGGCAGTGGGGTTTAAATAACATTTCCTCCAGGGCTGTACTTGCAATTACATACATATGCCAGATGTTGGGCTCATCTAAACCAGGCCTACTTTGTATATGTATGCTCTGTGGTGTGTGATTTAGATTGGTACACATAGTGGAGTTACGACTCCCATGTGGGGATGTATGTAGAAATGCATTACTTGCTTCCTAGCAACATTACGAAATGAGTCTTCTTGCCAACTGATTTTCACTCAATGCTCCAAATGTCAAATGTTCAAATCACCAAAAGGTATGCAAGTGTCCCTGCTTGACCTTGTTTTTACCTTGCCTGACCCTCTTTGTGTATTCTTAGGTTCATGGCCACTGCATGTGCAACCATAACACCATGGGACTGAACTGTGAGAAGTGTCAGCATTTCTATCATGATTTACCCTGGAGGCCAGCAGAGGGACGCAACAGCAACGCCTGTAAAAGTATGTTATCGTATTTATTATATTAATTCTACGAACATGTATGCAGTGTAAGAAAATGCTTATTTCTTTGAAGGTACTTCTATGACATTCTAATAATTAATGTTTTTTAGCAGAATTTCTTTCAACTGTGTAAGAACTACCACCATAAGTATTATACCACTGTGTGTGGCCACTTTGTGGTATATCACCAAGACCAGCCTGTGAATATCTTCTGTAGTAAGCACCTGGAAGTGCATGTGAAAACACATGTATAGTGACTGATTGTAAGTCCTTGTATTGTGTGAATCCCATGCCCTCTGGGGCATATTCATTATACTTTGTAATAAGTGCAGCTGTGCCTTGTGACTGTAGTTTGTAGCAATCCCTGTGTGTGGATGTGTTGAGTGACCGTGGATTGTATCAGGCCCTGTAGTGTGTACGGATGTAACACTGAGCTCATCAGGACATGACCATCTCTGCCACAGAGTGTAACTGTAACCAGCATTCGGGCGCCTGCCATTTCGACATGGCCGTGTACTTGTCATCGGGGAGCGTGAGCGGCGGTGTGTGTGAGGACTGCCAGCACAACACCGTGGGACACAACTGCGAGCAGTGCAAGCCCTTCTACTACCAGCACCCCGAGAGGGACATCCGCGACCCCTACATCTGTGAACGTACGTACCCCCCTGCCCCTCAGCCCCACCGCCCTGTCTCATTCCCTCATTACCCCTTTGATCTTCTCTCCGACGTTCAGACAGAGAGCCACCTGGGCTTTCAAGTTTTATCTGTGAGAACAGAGCCATCGTCTTCTCCTACGGCACACACCTCCTTCTTAAGTTTCACCCTCTTTGTGTGCGAAAGTTTGGTCTGGATGTCCGCTAAGGTCTGCCGGCGTCAGCTTTGCGAAGACCATTGTCTCACTTTGGCTGATGATTGGGGGCTGCTGATGACATCTCCCTGCAGTTAGAGGAGGCAGACCCTGCCTTTATCTGATTACCATCCTGAACCTGTTTACACAAGGCTCACCTATTCTTAGTTAATTCATTTTGACTTGATTTTGTTATATGATTGCAGTGTCATTCACCAGTTCACATAAAATTATTTCAGTTCTAGCAAAAAATGTACCTGAAGTCACTCTTATAATAAAAAATATTTAAGGAATGCTTATCAGTTTGCTACAGAAAATCATTTACACAAAGTACACAAAGGCACCATAATGCTACATTTAGACAGTTCGGTGGTAAAAAGGAATGTGCTGATAATGGGTGTTCCTTGCTGTAATCTGAAGGCTCATTATTTAAAACAATAAACAGCAGTTACAGAATGACAGTTACCCGGTTAAAGTAGAGTCTCGTCTGTCTCATTAGCTGAGCTAACAGTGTTTTTCCACCTCCGCCCTCTATAACAACACGCCGCGCCTGGGGTTTCACGGGTCGCGGACTGACTTGTTTTTCCTCCCCGGGCTTCCCCTTCCTCTCTTCAGCCTGTAACTGCGACCCCGTGGGCTCACTGAATGGCGGGATCTGTGACGGGATGACGGACGTCTCGGCCGGTCTGATCGCGGGCCAGTGCCGCTGCAAGCCCAACGTGGAGGGGGAGCGATGCGACCAGTGCAAGCAGGGCTACTTCGGCATGAGCGAGGACCCCCTGGGCTGCCAGCGTGAGTCTGCCCCCCGCCTCTCTACCACCAGAATGAACACGAGCTGCTCTTCCGCTCAGCGCTTCTCCTCCTGCTTCCTGTGATACTTTTCCAACAGAAAACGTGTATCTCGTACAATTAATGGATCATCCAGAAGCAACAGCAGTGATTTCCTGTTTTTCTTCTTTCTTTTTTTTTATTTTTCCCCCCAGCATGCACATGCAACCCTCTGGGTACGGTTCCAGGAGGAAGTCCCTGTGACACGGTCACAGGAAACTGCTATTGCAAGCGTCTGGTTACCGGCAGGAACTGCGACCTGTGTCTGGTATGTGGCCTTCTCCTCATATCCTTGTGCGCTGGCTTACTTTAATGCAGTTAGATTCGTTGCACAAATAATGGCATTTCAAAAAGCAGATTTACAAAGTTCCTTCCTCTTTACCAGAGGGAAATGGCTACTTTGTTGCCTACAGCCTATGTAACAAAGACTTTCTGCAAAGTGCCCACTGCAACTCTGAGAAAGATTGTCTATTGGGACTTGACCTCAATAAACTTCACCCAAGCATGACACAACTGGCATGAAAGTTGCAGAACCCCCCCCCCCTTCTCCCGGTGAGGTCGTTAATAATGTGCTGTAACGAGTAGCTCTTTTTCCACAGCCACAACACTGGGGTCTCAGCAACGACATGGATGGCTGCCGGTCATGTGACTGCGACCATGGAGGAGCCATCAATAATGAGTAAGGCCACTGTTCAGCCCACTGGTGCATGCTTATACCTGTCTCTTCCTGCTGTCCGCCTGAGGATATTGTTTCTTTGCAATAGATTGACAGAGGGACACATACACATGCACTCTGCAATGCTGTTCAATATTAGATTATGTCAAATACAGGCGAATGCTCAATAAGTGAAGCGATATCAGACTGGTACACTGGCACTGCAGTGATGTCAGGCTAAATGACACAGCAGGGAGAGGGGGGCACTGGGTGTGGGGAGACTGACGGTTCCTCTGTGTTCTCCCCAGCTGCTCCGCAGAGACTGGACAGTGTCGGTGCCGAGAGCACATGTTCGGCCGACAGTGCAACCAGGTGGAATCAGGCTTCTACTTCATCGCCCTGGACCACTACACCTATGAGGCAGAGGACGCAAAGTTTGGGCCTGTGAGTAAACCCCCCCCCCCCCCCCCCCCCCGAGATGATCTTTGTCAAGTCCTGTGAATTTCCACTTTCTTTTGGGCCTTCTAAACTTCACCCTGTTAACGGTCTCTCATCAGGGAGTGACGGTAGTCCAGAGACCTTACCCTCAGAATCGCACCCCAACCTGGACTGGAGTCGGATTCGTGAACGTCCCAGAGGGCGAGTATCTGGAGTTCAGCATTGACAACATCCCGCAGTCTATGGAGTATGACATCCTGATTCGCTATGAGCCTCAGGTGAGGAACAGAATGCTATATTTAATTATTGATTGAGAGTAGAGAGTTCAGAACCACCATCATCATTCATCACGATTCATTGTTTGTGTGTCTAGTTGCCTGACCAGTGGGAGGAGGTCATGATTACAGTTATAAGACCCAGCGTGATCACCAGTGATAGCCGTTGTGCCAACACCATGCCAGAGGATGATAACCAGATGGTGTCCCTCCATCCTGGCTCAAGGTAATATCCTCTCTTTGCCCAGTTTTTCCTTCACTTATCCTGCTGATGTAAGCATCTGGAGCTTTACCACTGATCCCGTCTGTTCTGGTCTTTCAGGTACATTGTCCTCCCGAGACCTGTGTGTTTCGAGAAGGGGATGAATTACACCATTCGTCTGAGCCTGCCTCTGTACTCTGCCCTGAGTGATGTACAGTCTCCCTACACTCTGATCGACTCTGTGAGTTTGAGACATAATACCGGCTTTTCTTCAAAACCACTTGTGACGCCTAAATGTCCACTTTAAGTTTACAGATGTCAGATACAGCAGGGTTTTCTTGGGGAATCAAGTAGGAAATGCTCCATTTTATCTTAGTGGATAGGGGAGTGATATCCCAGTAGTCATGGGGTGATATTGTGGTGCAAGTGATTTAAGAGTTCTCCTGCTCCGCCAGATCGTGCTCATGCCTCACTGTAAGAACCTGGAGATCTTCACCGGGCCAGAGGGTGGAGACGTGGTGACCAACAGCGCCTGGGACACCTTCCAGCGCTACCGCTGTCTGGAGAACAGCCAGAGCGTGGTGAAGACGCCCATGACTGACATCTGCAAGAACTTCATCTTCAGCGTGTCTGCACTCCTGCACAAGGGGGCTATGGGTAGGAGCCTGTGTTTCTGTTGCATTCTCTTTACGTCAACTCAGCATGTCGCTCACATGACCGGCATTACTGCTCCTTGGGAAACTAATTTTTATCTCAGGATTCACATCAGTCACACGAGTAACATCCCTGTAAGCCATTCCAGTCAAATGATTTTCCGTCATACGATAGTCTTTTTGAAGCCCATGTTTAATATGACTGCAGAGCTGCTTAGCTTCAGGTCCAAGTATGAATTCAAGTGTTATGTTTGTGTGTTGTGTATTCTAATTATTGTATTAGAATAGCTTATGACTTATTTGTTGAAGGTCACAACTCACAGTTAAGGACAAATGAGCTATGAGATATAAATGCTAGTCTGTGAACATTTATTTCTGGGTCCAAACTACCAGTCATGACACTTGGCTACCTGCATGTAGCAGTCATAATTGGAGGCTTAATGTTATCATATCTATCATTACTGTAGCCACTGCCCTGCCTGTCAGTCACATATCCCCTCCTCCCTTGGTTTTATACGCAGTTTGGTTTTAGATTAGTCATCTCCGGTCTCCTCTCTTTTGCAAGTTTGCACATGGTGCTGGGTACCAGATTTGTGTGTGAGACAGGAACTTTCCCATCTGTGCTGTAAATCTTCAGTACAAACACGTGTTTTGGTCACACTGCAGCCTGTCTTTATTCTGTCAACTGAGATAGAATTGTGCTGAAAGTGGTTATGGGGTTCTGTAATTGCAGTAGGGCGCAGGGTGACTTGGTGTCATGGGTGACTTGGTGTCAGTGGTGGTTATTTCAGAATTTCTTCAGACCTGCAGGTTTTTCAAAGAAAGTTCAGAGTCCTTTGTTGAATTCCTGTGATCTATGGCAAGGCTATTATCTTGTCTGCTGCCATTAGAAATGTATTTTTCGAGTTTGAGGTCAGCTTGTGACGATGCGGGTGTTCTCTCCTGTAACGTCATAACTTCTGTTTCTACACAAAGCCAGTGTGGTTTGGGGAAAACCTCAGAAGGCCTGAGGCATTTGATCTTCCGCCAAAGATGCATGCTCAGTCACGCCACTCAGGAAGCACCTGGGGGAGAACTAACAGATCTGAGACCAGCTCCCATCATTAAAACCCCATCATCTGCAGACCTGAGACTGATCTTACCCATACAGTCCCCAGACCGGCTCACATTGTTTGTTTAAATACCCCCTTGATTGTGATTTTAACCCCCACAGACCTGAGACCTGAGTGATGTCTTCCCATTGCTTTTATTTTCTTGTCCAAGAGAAGAAGATCGAGTGAGCTGTAATGAACTGTAGAGAACAATTTCATATGGAGCCAAAATTGAGATTGAGTTGCTATATTTCTCAAGAGTAAAACCTGAGAATCACACTCTCTTATGACTCTGTGCAGGCTGATGGTCTCGTTTTGGTCCCTGGGAAAAATCTCTGCAAGTTTTCCTGTCCTCTGGGAGTTTACACCAGATTGCTTAAATTTACACCAGATTGCTTAAAACACCACAAGCATCTCAGACCGGAGATCAGCTCACAGTGGAATGCTGTGGACCCTCCCTTCTGTGGGGGTGCAGACATGGGGCCTTTTGTTAGTCTTTTGTTAGCTTGTCAGTGTCATGAAATAAGGTACTTGTTAAGGAGATATTAAGGTAACTCCGGGACTCCCAAATGAAAAATGTCTTTTGTGAGACTGACTGTGGACACAGGCAGTCAAGGTCATAATGTGGTCTAAATCAGTGGTCTGTTCTTGTGTGATGGAACTCCCAATACCAGTGTGCCTTTGTTAATACTGAAATGTGTCGATTGATGTCTCTCTCCTATCTCCCTCCCCCACCTCTTTCCCTCCCCTTCTCTCACCCCCACCCTAGAATGCCAGTGTGACCTCCAGGGCTCCCTCAGCACCGTGTGTGACCCGAGCGGGGGTCAGTGCCAGTGTCGGCCCAACATAGTGGGCAGGAACTGTGACACGTGCGCCCCCGCCACCTTCCTGTTTGGCCTCAACGGCTGCAGACGTGAGTTTGGAAACATTTTTCCGTTCAGGGCAGAAGCACTGGTTAGCTAAGATGCAGAGAAACTGGTACTAGTTAGGTAGCAAGTTTGTTTTGGGAGGATAGAACCACAACCACCTTTCCATTGTTTATTCCAGTGTCTGGATGAATTATACATTTACTATACATATATACATACATTGGTTATTGTGAAAGTAAACAGGATTAAACTGGAAAATAATCTACTGTGGTCCGAAGCTATATTGGGTGTCGACATTTTAAAAACGTCTGTGGCTAGACATGCACTTATTCAGGCATTTTTGTCTTTGTTTGTGTACCTCATTCAGCCGGTGTATACTGTAACCTCAGATACTGCTAATTCTAGCTCAGGCATCTCAAACTCCGGTCCTGGGGGACAGTGGTATTTTTGTGGTTTCTTTTCAGTGCAGCCAATTTAGACCTTTGAAATAAGGTATGTGGGCTTTTGCCAATTAATTACTTGAATTACGCACTAGCGTGCTGAGTCGTACCGGACCAGCAGATACTGCAGACCACCAAGAGTTTGAGATCTGTGACTTAGTTCCTGAGCCCTCTTGTCACTCCTGTAGATCAGCTTGGCAGTCTATGCTGTGCCAGCGCATCTCACTCAATTCTCATTGTTTATTAGCAGGCTGCCGTGTATCTACTTAATCATGTTAGTGTTATGTCAGTGATGGAGTGGGAGCCATGTACTGCTATAACAGCAATGTGAAAATGAGATGGCATACTTTCTCAGTGTGTGAATGGCACCTCAAGCGTGACCCGTGCATGCTCACAGTGTGTGAACCTGTGTTTGCGTTCTCTGTGTTCCTGAAGCGGAAGTGTGTGTTAAACCCTTCCTTCGATGGTCTCTCTCTCTCTCTCTCTCTCTCTCTCTCTCTCTCTCTCTCTCTCTCTCTCTCTCTCCGAACGGCAGAGTGCGAGTGCAACCCTCAGGGCTCAGCCAGCGCGTTCTGCCAGCAGGCGACGGGCCAGTGTGAGTGCCTCCCGGGGACCTACGGGCGCCAGTGTGACCGCTGCCTGCCCGGCCACTGGGGCTTCCCCAACTGCAGGCCCTGCAGCTGCAACGGTCACACGGACCACTGCCACCCCCAGAGCGGAGAGTGCCTGGGCTGCAGAGACCACACTACCGGGCACAACTGCGAGAGGTAGTGTTCCTCTGGAGATACCCCTTAGACAGGGATGGGCAATTTGGTCCTGGAGGGCTGGTGTGTATGCATGGTTTTTGTTTCCACCAGTTACCCTGGCTAAATAGGCTAATTGGCTGTATACACCAACGCTGGTGAATTAGATCACCGTAAAACGTTTGAGATGGGGACAAAGAACATGATTCATGCGCTTATCAAGCAATGTAGCTAAAAAGGTCAGATGGTGTAAATGCTCAGGCCAATTAAGTAATTAAGGCCAGAAGTTGGCATGAAAAGGGATACAGACCTCGTTGCTCACCTCTGGTGGATATGAATGTGCTGTGTGAAGGCCTTTGAGCTTCCGCTTCTGCCCGCTGCATCCATCTGAACACTTCTTCCTGTAGGACATAGGACATATGGAGAGTGTAGAATTATATGGTTTGTAGATGCTATGTTGAACAGATATCAAGCTTTGGAATGCCCAGCTCTCCTCATAGCATTGTTTTATGGTGCATCTGTTAGTTTGAACATGTTTCAAGTGTTTCATTTTGTATGGCATGTTTTATGTCATATGTCTTGCAATCACAATGGTCAGAACCATATACTTCAGTTTTCTCCCAAGCTCCAGAAATCTACAAATGCAACGTCAGTTTAAGGCAAGAAATAAACTCTCCCTTTATGTAGATGACTAATTACACACAAAGAGGAAGAAAAGAGTGCCTTATTAATTTAGGTAATATGTAGTCTTACATGTTGACTAGGTTGTGGAACAATAATGGAGGTGTTGCTCAGTGTGTCGAGTAATGAACGCTTAACACTGTTGGGTGAACTGAGGCTGTTCCCTGGAAACTGAACAGTCTTCTCCAGATATGCGTGGCACTTCAGTGACCGCTCCGAATGTTTCTCACCTTAAATGATCGTGCTCCCCTTCCACCTGCAGGTGTTTGGCTGGTTACTATGGAGACCCAGTGCTAGGCTCTGGAGACCACTGCCGGGCCTGTCTCTGTCCAGATGGGCCAGGAAGCAGCCGCCAATTCGCCGGGGGGTGTTACCAGAGTTCCGAGTCCTACCAGGTGTTCTGTGCCTGCAGCCCGGGATACAAAGGTAGCAGTCGCCTTCATAACTTACTGTATATAACAGGCTTTCAGCTGCTGCAGCCATTTACCTGTGGCTGATATTCTTTTAAGGTAATGGATGTTTTTACTTCTTTTTCTGACTTGCAGCTCAAAGCAGACACGGGGTTATACAGGTTCACACTTCGGTTAAATTCAGATGAGATATGCTATTACATGGTGCAGTATAGTATAATAGTATAGTATGTGCATACGCTATAATTTTAAAAGGACCCGTTTCCCCTGCAAAAATGTACTCGTACAGAAAGTTAATATTCCAAGATACCCAGTCATTTGTTTTTATATAAAAACACAGGTACAGGCACATAGATGCTGACATCTCAGTATTATCTGACGTCTTCCAGACAGTCTGTTTCTCTGGCACGCTTGCAAAATCTTTCATCCTCTCCTGCTCATGAACTTGCTCCATTCTGTTTCACTCAATAACTCAGTTCCGTCACTTTTGTCTTTAATTCAAAGCACTTGAAAGCATAGCTAGACAGTGACATGACGCCACAGTCAACAAGGAATTAAACTGCTGAACTGATGTCTCCCAGACAAAAAAAAAATCAATCTTGCTCTCGTCCCCTCAGGTGCCAGATGTGATGAGTGTGCTCCTGGTTACTATGGAAACCCCCATGAGGCAGGCGGGCAGTGCATGCCATGCCAGTGCAACAACAACATCGACATGCTGGACCCAGGGTCATGTGACGCCCGCACGGGCGCCTGTCTCAAATGCCTGTCCCACACCGAGGGGGAGGGCTGCCATCGGTGCAAGCTGGGTTACTATGGCAACGCACTCACCCAGAGCTGCAGAAGTGAGTCATGCCTATAGCATCCAGCTTTTAAAGAGGGCTCGAATGGACAGAGGTCAAATTGCCTAATTAAAAAATGCATGTTTTTAAGTTTGAGGACTTTTTATGTGACCTAATTTTTATTGAGAATAACTTCACTGACACATACACAACATTTTAAAGTTACATGACTGATTTAAAAACTGTAGAAAAACTGTAGGTTTTATTGTGTACCATACCTTTTGTTCAGTGTTTTCATTCTTTGGTTCAATGCATACAACGCTGTGACTTAGGAGGGATCTCTGAAGACATAGACGTTTTTGGATAAGTGGGGGCTGGCAAGGATGTAATTTGAATAATTATTGCATATAAGCAAATACTATTTTTGTTTGTGTACAAAGTCATTTTTATCCGTTGTCTGAACTGAACATGAGCGGTTGCTATTCTGTTCTCCAGAGTGTGTGTGCAACCACCTGGGCACAGCGAACGCCACCTGCCCCTCCGTGGGACAGTGCCACTGCGAGATGGCCAGCGGGCAGTGCCACTGTCTGCCCAGCGTGGTGGGGCAGAACTGCGACCGGTGCGCCCCCGACACCTGGAACCTGGCCAGCGGGACGGGCTGCGCGGACTGTGACTGCGACCGCGCCCACTCCTTCGGGACCTCCTGCAACGAGGCAAGCCCCGGTCTCCCGTTTCGGCTGTGTCATTTAATGTGCCAAAGCAGGAGGACTGATCTCCTCTGGAGCCATGTTCATAAAGCATCCCAAAGCAGGAGGACTCCTCTAGAGCCATGTTCATAAAGCATCCCAAAGCAGGAGGACTCCTCTAGAGCCATGTTCATAAAGCATCCCAAAGCAGGTGGACTGATCTCCTCTAGAGCCATGTTCATAAAGCATCCCAAAGCAGGAGGACTGATCTCCTCTGGAGCCATGTTCATAAAGCATCCCAAGGCAGGAGGACTGATCTCAGATCAGTTTCCCCTTGTCCACAGCCAGACCTTATCCTTTATGAGCAGGCTAAGCTAATCCGAAGTCAGTAGAACTCGGCACCATTTCACAAAGCAACTGGATAACTGCAAGTAAAACGCAATAACTTTAAAAGAGTGGTGCAGTTCTTTTTGCTTTGGTCCAGATTTGGGAGGGTTCTTAAAAAAAAATGGAGTACTCCTTCAATGTGCAAGATCCATCTCTGTATAAATATTTTTTTTAAAAGATTGATTTGTAAGGGAAAACCCTTCAGAGAGTGTAAATATCTGTTGGGATGGCAGACGGTGCTGACTCAGCATCTTGCCAGACTGTACTCATCCTGCCTTTTTACTTTAGATTTTTATCTACTTCCTCTGTTTAGGGTTTTACAACGATTTGATTGTGAGAATTCTGGCACGGCATATTTCCTACATTCCCCCAGTCACAACGAAGATGGGAAAACACGCAGCAGCCACTGGGAACTGTCTGGAAGTGTGCTGTGTGTGATGTTGCTTTTGTGTGCGATAATGCATTGTTGTGTGTTTTGTGATAACACAATGTGTTTTGTGAGCTAAACGCTGTCTGCTGTGAGAGAGTGTAGCAGTGTGTTTTGTGTGATTAGACAGCAGTATACACTAATTGAGCCTTTTATTAGGTATTTATTTATTTATTTTAGACTTATTTTTTACTTCATGATCATCTGCTGGTGTAGCCTATCCACATAGAGGTTTGACATGTTGTGTGTTCAGAGATGCTCTTCTTCATACCACTGTTATAATATGTGGTTATTTGCTTTGCTGTCTCCTTCCTGTCAGCTTTGACCAGTCTGGCCCGTCTCTAATTAATACCACGTTTTTGCCCACAGAAGTGCTGCTCACTGGTTGTTTTTTGTTTTTCGCACCATTCTTTGCAAATACTGGGGACTGTTGTGCGTGAAAACCAAGGAGATCAGTTGTTTCTGAGATAGTCAAACCACCCTGTCTGGCACCAAAAATCATTCTACGGTCAAAGTCACTTGGATCACATTTCCTCCCCATTCTGACATTTGGTCTGAAAAACTGCTGAACCTCTTGACCATGTCTGCATGCTTTCACACATTTAGTTGCTGCCACATAATTGGCTGATTAAATATTTGCATTAACAAGCTGGTGTACAGGTCTACCTAATAAAGTGCTCAGTGAATGTATGTTTGTGTGTGTATTAAGACTGCAGTGCGTTCTCTGTGATACAGTGTTAAATTCTGCTATAAATCAGTATGTTCTGTGTGTTACAGCTGACAGGACAGTGCTCCTGCAAGCCAGGATTTGGTGGTAGAACATGTCGGGAGTGCAGAGACTTGTTCTGGGGAGACCCGTTGGTGAAATGCAATGGTGAGTTACTTTCTTGCAGTAATTGTTTGCTTGGCAGAAGCCATTTTCACATATTTGGCATATTATCCATTTCTATGGCCTTTTTCATTGGGCAGCTGGATCCAGGCAGACATTCCTGACCTATATCAGCTGCGCGCAGGAGGGTTACTGGTGCTTTCAAACTATGTGCAGATTTGGCGAGCAGCTCACTGGTCATTATTCCTCATTCCTCATTCCTCATTCTATGTTTGACGGAAGTGCCCCTCAGCCGGAGTGTTGTCATCATGTCCCGTGATGTCACAGGTCTCTGTGTGGGTGGCATTACTGCAGCAAGGGGGGGGGGGGGGGGGGGGTAAACAAAAGCTCATCTCTGTGTCACAGCAGTCAGTCATCAGCCCAGTTCACTGTTGGCTCTCCGCCTGAATGCAGTGCTTTACAGTGCATTCTGTTGCTTTAGGTGAAAGGGTGGAATGGAAAGACTGGTCCCCCTAAGAAAACAAGGATGGCAGTCTCCCTAAGACAATGGCTCACATTCCTGCTTTGTGATTTCACTCCATTTCACTCATAGTTCATGTGCTGAACTATGAGTGAAGGACACAAGCAGCAAATACATTTGTTACATGTAAAATCTTGTTCATTTCTGCAGCTGATAAAATCATTGTGTTGCAATTTATGGAATTTGAGGATATCAGCTGCCCAATATTAATGAAACAACCACTACAATTGAATAAATAGAACTGAAGCAACCCAGATTTTATAGTTCTCTCATAGCATAGTTTTCATAAACTTTTATCGCCAACTTCAGAGTGCTCGAAGATGTATAATCCCACGGAGACACGCTTCCAAGTGTGTTGTCGTTACGCTTTTAAACACAGAGTATGCGAGCGCATAATGAATGTGTTCCAGAGGGCCTGCTTACAGTGAAGCCCTTTAAAGATTACCGTGTCTCGTTCCCAAGCTAAACAGATTCCTCTGGGGAAAGAGGCAGTTCAGCTGTGGAGTGGGGCACCCCCGTTCCCTTCCCAGGCCCGGTGCATCGCGGCGGATTGAGTCCAGATGTGCTCTCACTCCCACCCGCCGCGCTTTCCGCTAGCAACGTGCGGCGGATCTGTCCGAGCCTCACAATATACGCTGCGGGTGACAATGCGGCCCTGTGTTGGGACGGGCGTTCCATGGGGGTGACCCGTACAGTGCACGTCAGCTGGCAGAAAGGACCGCTTTGTTCCTCTAATTACCGAGGCCCCTACTTGCAGACCCCTCTGCCCCAGGGAAAAGGTCAAAAGATACTGTAAATGCTCTGCTGAATTCCAAGTATCCATTTGTTACATTACAACAGAACATATCTGTGTGTGTGTTATAAATTGATTATGAATTTGGTATACTAGGGTACTATGCAGATTGCGTGCCGTGTCATAAAGAAGCCTTTTTTGCCGTTCGACCCTAAAGACACATTTTGTCCATTGTGAGGTATTCTCCGTATTGCATTTATAAAACGCTCTTGAGGAACTGGAAATGGCCGTTTCCTGCAAAGGAGATGGTTGACCGATGTTTATTATTAGATTTTTCTTGGGCATACCCTTCCTGCTGATGTGAAACCAAGTTTAAGAAAACAAATCTTTTTCAGCCAGCTCCCCCAGGAGTGACTTGCATTGCTCTCTCTCATGTTAAATCTTTCACAGTAGAGGCCCTCTTTCTCTTGGTCTAGATCCCACTTACTGTTTTTACTGAGGGATATGTTGACTGAATCATGGCATTTTTTCCGGAGAGGCTGCGTGTCTTCTCACAGTAGAGGAAGATCCCTGCTGACTGATGTGTTGACTGTTGTTTAGAGAAGTGGAAGAGAACAGGAAGACAGCTGTTGTTTCTCTGGGATCACATTACCCTTTCATCTCTCAGTGTTTGCTTACCCTTAATCGGGTGAGTTTTTCACTGTTAAGGTTTTGACTTTTAAATTCACTTTTTACATCCTGGTCTTGAAACAATGACTTCACTGTTGAAGTTGCTCTGCTGGAGTGTCTTGAATTAGTTATTTTGTAAAATAAAAAAATAAAAATTTGAATCTTCTTGAACTGTTTTAAGGACACATAACAGGCCCATTGTTTACTGGCCCATGAGGTAGGTTGTAAAATGTGTCCCCATAAAGGGAAGGGAACTTCAGAATAGAACTGAACATAGCCTGAAGTTACTTGTTCCTTTGTCCTATAACCAAGTTACACCTGCCCTGCTTTGACTTCTAAGGGTTGAAATCAATCTGGGCCAATCATTATGGGCCAAAATGTGGGCCCATTCTAAAAATATTCATCCTACTATGTAGGTTCTGTTATGGAATCATGAAAATTACAACCATCTTACATTGACTGTGACATGTGGATCTAGTTTTAGTTTGTGTCAGGATTGAACTGTTAGTTTTGTGCTTCACACAGGATAAAGGGGGATATGCAGTCCCTCTTCTGCAGGAAATTATATGCCCCCAAGCACTGATCCTAGATCAACAGTGTCCTTTGACCTGAAATGTTGGGGGGAATAGAGCTTGGTGGGGGAGTAATTTGATGCTGTTGAGTCTTGTTGTGACAGGAGGTCCTTGGATTGTGGGAATGGTAGAGAATTCCCAACCCCCGGTACTGGGATGAATCCGTAGGGGGCCCTCCCGAGAAATTCAGAGAATTTTTCCTGCATGCCTCGTTATGATAATCTTATCACACTTTAACGTGCTACAGATTCCTCCTGTAGAAAACCGTCTCCCACAGAATGTTCTGTGAAATTAATTTACTTGTTGAACTACAGCTTTATCATTTCAGACCCATCTCTAAGAGAGTAACTCCCTCCCTTTTCCAGGTACTGTGCTCTGGGAGGTGATGTAGATCACTGCCTAACATCTCCTTTAAAAAATAGCTTTTTCCTACTGCCATACGGATGTTGTAGTTTTTTTTTACAAAATGATGCCGATTTAAAATGAATGACCGCATACTTTTTGCTACCAGTTTATTGGTGTACCATTTATTGGTGTGTACCTTATGTCCTTGTTAGTGCCACGCTGATTTATTTATGTTAAATATGTGCGGTTTGATGCATGGCATGTGATTGTGTATGTCTGTAGTTAGAAACCGTTAGAGTTGATTTCTATGTTGTACCAAATGCAAATTCCATCGGTTGTGGCTGTGTGGTCTCTAAACTGACTGACTGACCGACTGACTGAGTAACTGTTCCTTTTTTACTGCTACTCTTTGTGGCTGTTTTGAAAAGCTTTTCACATCTATTCTAGTTGGTTGAGTTTTGTGTGCCGAAGATCAAGGTAACGGTTGAATTCATTCTCTTGGCAGTAACGTTCCCACATCTGCAGGAGTTCTTTTCTTGGTCAGGTTTGCCCAGCAGTGGTTACCTGCTGTGTTTCAGCTGTGCAACAGGTTGTGTAAATGGTCTTTTGGGGGGGAAGGGGAAGGGGTTGGGGGGGTTAAATATTGACACCCACACACCTGGCTGTTGTAAGCACTAAAATTAGTTTCATGGCAACCAGAAGCTCTTTAATGTTTTGTTGGGGAGTAGGGTGGGGGGTGGGGGGGGGTGGGGGGTGGGGGGGGGGGGGGGGGTGTCAACAGCCAGTCATTCAGACGGGGAGCACCACCACCAGCTCACTCCACTGACCATCCACCTCGGAACAGAGTAAAAAAAAAAAAAAAAGAAAAAACACTAAACCATTCAATCGCATGGAGGCCATTTGTTTTCATAGACACTCTTTAAGTGCCTTGTTGAGATGGCTGCTGAAAGATCTTTGCATTGTCCTCACGGCTTTTCCTGACCACTTCCTTTTGTTATGGTGGAATTCCTGGAGTGACTGTGTTACTCCGGTGACTTCACCTTCATGCTGTTTGTGGGTGTGTGTGTGTCTAAGTTTAAATAGAGGTGGAAGGCAGGAATGTATGGGCCTGGGGGTACGTGTGCTATGTGAATGGGGGGAACTGTGTTTGAGGAGTCTGCCACATGTTGGCCACTGTCCATTTGTTCAGTACCCCCTCCAAACAGCCCCCACCCACCCTCACCCCTGCCCTGGGGGGGGTTTGAAGAGAGAATGCCTCTGCCCACCCACTAGTCTGGCTGTCACGCCTGGGGCCACGGAAAGCACCGGGGCCTTGTCGTCTGTACCATGTTACTACAGACAGGGCTGTGGGCCTTGCCGTCCGCACCTCGTTACTACAGACAGGGTTGTGGGCCTTCCATCTGTACCTTGTTACTACAGACAGGGCTGTGGGCCTGCCATCTGTACCTTGTTACTACAGACAAGGCTGTGGGCCTTGCCGTCTGTATCTCATTACTACAGACAGGGCTGTGGCTTCGGTCAGGTGAGGCTTCAGTGCGACAGCGCCGTCTGAGCATGCTCAGTGAAGCCATCTGCAAGCAGCGCAAAACCCTGCCAAAAAGTCTGCCATTAATTCCCCTGGGACTATTCTAACAGGATTAAAACATGACTTTGTCTGGTGCCTTCACAATGAGAACAAAATAAGAGACCAGCTTCTCAAAAGCCTTTCCCCCCAACATTAGTATTCCAGTGCCAGAGAAGTTTCCTCTCTGACCTTGTTACACAAATAATTTTTAATGGAAGAGATTTAGGACCTTGTTTCTGGACTTCCCATTAATTTCCCTGGGAACTGAACATAACGCTCATCCAAGATGTGGTTCAAGGTTGGGCTTGTAAATTATATGCTGGCTTTTGGTTATTGCTTATTACTGTCAGTACCTTCCTCCGCTGTTGAACCCTGTCAGTTTTAAAAGGCTCCCTTACAGAGAATGTGCCGGTTTCAGGCTGCTCTTAAACAAGCTCCTGTAACACTGCAGGTGCATATAAGATCTGAACTGAGCTTCAAAACCATCTGTTAGCCTGTCTGCACTCTCGTTTATTATGAATACAATGCACAGTGGCCGTCTTACTTTTTTTAAAGTATGAAAATACTACAATATTCTAATATGTTTGTATACTTTATCCGTGAAATGAGAACTCTGTTGGCAGCCTTCTTCAGCCTAACTCGAAAACCTCAACGATGACGCATTTTTAATAAAACTACATATCAGAAACGCCACACTTACATGACACGGTTCCTGCGTTGCCTTCCAGCGTGCGACTGCGACTCCAGGGGCATCGCCGAGGAGCAGTGCAACAAGACCACGGGTCACTGCGTGTGCGCGGAGGGCGTGGCTGGCCCCCGGTGCGACTCCTGTGCCCGAGGCTACTCGGGCGAGTTCCCCAACTGCGAGCGCTGTCACCAGTGCTTCGCCGACTGGGACCTGGTCGTCGGGGACCTCACCAACAAGACGCAGCAGCTGGTGGAGAAGGTGAACTCCCTCAAGGCCAACGGCATCACCGGGCCCTACCGGCAAACCGTCAGCAACGTGGAGCAGAGCGCCAACTCCATCAAAGCCATCCTGGCCCAGAACCCAGCTGCCCAGCCCCTCTCCGAGATCCAGAACCTGCTAGAACAGGCCACGTATGTTCAACCCCAACTCACCCCATTTTATACTAACTCACCCCATTTTACGGCATTCGGCTCATGAGTGTCTCTGTACTATGGCTGGGCTGGGTTGGCCTAATAGCCACAAGGTCAAGCCTTGCCGATATCATCGGCTGACACCCCCCAGAAATGGAAACATTCATGCATGTTTCATCTATGCAACAGTGACCTGATGGCTGAAATGACCAACAAGCTGAATGACACAGAGGACATCCTGAACCAGATCTCAGGGGATGACAACAGCACAGACACCAAACTGGACTCACTCAACGAAGATGCCCAGAAACTGGACAGGACCATTAAGGAGCTGCAGGACCAGGTGGAGTTTGTGAAGAATTCTGACGTGCGAGGTAGGTGGAAAAAATTGATCTTACAAAGCCTGGATGTCAGAGGCATATTACATTCAGGGACTTATGGCTTAGTTTCTGAAATAATGTTATTTTATGTTATTTGTTCATGAATGCGATTCCATTCATCTGTCTTGACAGTGTCTAGGTTGATACCTTATGAAAAAAAAGGAATGGAGGCTCATTTTACCATCCACTATGGCATCTCTAGAGCTTTCCCCAATGAATAATGCCCATTATGGGATTTTCTGTGAAGTACACAGTGAATACACTAGGAATGTGATTCTGATGTTCACTTCGTGTTTACAGGAGCAACCGATAGCATCAACAAATACTTCCAGCAGTCCATGGAGGCTGAGGCGCGTGTGAACGCCTCCACAAGCGACCCTGACAGTACAGTCCAGCAGTCCGCCGATCTTCGCCAGAATGTGGAGGACAGGATGAACCAGACCAAGGAGGAGTTCAACGCAAGACAGGACGAACATGCCAAGACACTGGATGACCTTGCTGGTCAGCTGGAAACCCTTGACCTCTCAGAGCTTAGCGACAAGGTAAAAACAATTCTCCATGCAGTTTTATCATTTACTACTCTGCCACTTGCATGCTGTGAAATGTAATTACGGACTTTAACGTTCCCATAACACTATTGAGTCTTGGAAGCTGAGAAAAGTATGTTTGTTTTTAAACTTGAATAGAATGGCAGTATTGGCAGCGAAAAGACGCTTCACAGAATGTCTTCTCGCCGCAAGTTTGACCTGCAGTAACTGTCATTTCCTGAAATAATATTGGAGTTTAGCTGTAGATGTTGGTACTGCAGTTGAAGGGGGGAACATTTAGTTCTGGGATGCATGGACCTTTTTACGTGTTCCCCTGCAGACGTGTGGCAGTCCAGCTGGTTCGGAGTCGTGTGCAGACTCTCCCTGCGGGGGTCTTAGCTGCCTGAACGAAGACGGGACCAAGAAGTGTGGGGGTGAGGGGTGCGACGGACTGGTCACTGTGGCTCATAATGCCTGGACTAAGGCCAAGGACTTCGACCAGGAGATCATCAATGCCCTGGAGGAAGTGGACAAACTCTCTAAGATGGTGAGAATCGTTGCAGTCCTATCTATAACATATCATAGCTTTTTTGACTTGATTTTGTGCTTGAATTATTTTTTTTTTTATGTTGCTTGGTCCTACAGATATAGTTTGGTATACTTTGAATGTTTTGGTTTTATGAAATTGAAGTCAGTAACTGTGGCCCAGGAGGGTTTCGTAATGGTAGTTTTCAGGATGCTTTTTCTGAAGTGGTGATGCTGACATCCAGGTGTCTGAGGCGAAGGTGAAGGCCGATGAAGCCAAGCTGAACGCTCAGGAGGTCCTGCTTAAAAGCAACGAGACAAAACAGCGCGTGGACCAGAGCAACGAGGAGCTGCGCAAACTCATCAAGCAGATTCGAGACTTCCTCACACGTAAGAACCACTTGCCACATCTACTCATGTTCAGACCTGGGTCAAATTCATCTCTTTTGAATTCAAATAACTTTCTACCCTTCATTGGGCTTGTCTGGTGTATTGGAACTTATTAAATACTCTCAAAATATGCTAACACTGCCTTTTGGTAGGCTGTTGTACCAGGCCTAGATCAATAGAGCACAGAAAATTATTTGAATCCAAAGAAAATACATATTTGACTCAAGTTTGCTTATGTTACATTACCATTAGTACAGCCGCCCTGCCTTTCACTAGTTCTGCAGAGGGAGACCCTGAAAACTATGAAAACCTTTTTAATTTTGCGGTTTCAAAGAGTTTTCTTGTGACCCTTTGCCCCTCTCCATGGTAACCAGAGGACGGAGCGGACCTGGAGAGCATTGAGGCGGTGGCTAATGAAGTCCTGGAGATGCAGATGCCCACGACCCCAGCCCAGCTACAGAACCTGACGGAGGAGATTCGGGAGAGGGTGGGCAGCCTGTCGGACGTGGAGGTGATCTTGAACCAGAGCGCCGCCGACATCCAGAGAGCCGAGAACCTGCTGGACCAGGCCCGCAAGGCCAGGTGAGGAGAGGGCATTGGTGGGAGGGATATGAGCTTCAGGTTAGGACAAGGGACAGGGATATAAGGGTCAGGTTAAGGATATATGTGGGAATACAAGGGTGAGGTGAGTATAGGTGGTTGGTGAAGGGACACAAGACAAAAGGTGGGGTGTGAGAGGCATACGTGCTATACATGCTGGCCAGTAAAATCATATCTCTTAACAAAACTGAACCCACATTCTCAGGCACGGGCACGTTTCATGTGAATGCGTTTGTAGTTTGTAAAACGTTTGTAGTTGTTTAGTCTACGTCTGGTTTGTGCCAGCCTGGATGCTCACTCTGTTTCGCTTATGCTTCTGCCTACTGCACTATACCCCAAAAGAGGAGTCTGGAAGATGATATCTTATCAGAGAGAGAAGTCCTTTTGTTTTCTGTGTATATGGTGCCTTGTAAAGATACTGAACTGCCGTGATTGTGCCGTAGCAAAGAGGCTACGGACGTGAAGGACACGGCGATCATGGTGAAGGAAGCACTGGAGGAGGCTGAGCGCGCTCAGAACGCAGCGTCGCAGGCCATCAAACAGGCCAAGACTGACATCACCGACACGCAGCACCTCCTGGCCTCGGTGAGTCACTGGGCAGAGGGGAGGAAAGGCCAGGGACTAAAATGGTATGGGGGGCTGTGTACAGTCTCTGCAAATAATCGTTTTGTATGCGGCTGTAGATTCTCTACTGTAGGGGTGTGTGTAAATACTCTGTATTTGCTGTAGGGGCTATGTTAAGGCTCTGTGCTGTCGGGGTGTGTGTAAATACTCTGAGCTGTAGGGATGCGTGTGTGTTAAGGTTCTGCTGTAGAGCGGTGTGTAAATTCTCTGTGCTGTAGGGATGCGTGTGTTAAGGCTCTGCTGTAGAGCTGTGTGTGTAAATTCTCTGTGCTGTAGGGGTGTGTGTGTGTAAATACTGTGCTGTAGGCGTGTGTGTGTGTGTGTTAAGGCTCTGTGCTGTAGAGTGGCTGTATAAAGACTGTCTGCTCGGTCCCAGGTGGAGTCGGAGACGGCGGACTCTGAGTTCAGGCTGAACAACGCCACGCAGAGGCTGCTGCAGCTGGAGCGGGACGTGGCCATGCTGAAGGACAAGGCGGTCAGCAACACGCTCAGCGCCGAGCAGACGGAGAAGTCCACCGACCTCACCACCCAGGTCGCAGAGCAGGTTAAAGAGGTGCGCACTGCCTCCTCCTGGCCCCGGCACACTCTGTGTGCTGCTTTAGTGCTGCTTTGGGGTTCATCGCAACAACTGCCTTTTAATAATTTGCAAATGCTACTTGCACATTTGAGCAACATGTTGCAATATAATTTAGTAATTTGCAGGTATAATGAAGTACACCAATGGGACTTATGATGGCCAAGGTTATATTTTCATTTCCCCCCCCCAATATCACATAGTAGATTCGGAACGTTAATTTATTCTGCTCTTGCGTCCTCTGGTGGTCATCATGTATAACTGCGTGACCGTTACCTCCTGATCAAACAGGAACTGGACACGGAGCTGAAGAAGAAGTACAGCTCAGTGGAGGATCTGATTGCTCAGAAAGCAGAGGGTGTGGCTGAAGCCAGGAAGAAGGCGGTGCAGCTACAACAGGAAGCAAAGGAGCTGCTGACACAGGCTAGCAGTAAGCTGCAGAGACTGAAAGGTAACCGTGAAGACGTACACACACACACACACACACACAAGTTTCAAATGCTACACCTGTGAGACATAACGGCTAATATATATAGGACTTTGGATAGTTTTGGATTCAATTATTCTCCTGTTCTTGATTGATCTTCCCTGGTGCAATTGAGCCAACCAAGTGGACCAGAAGATGGCGTTTGCTCTTTTTGAGAGCATTTCATTGGTTCCAAGAGAAGCTCAGTGAAGCGGAGGAATGTGTTTGAACCGGTCTGACTCAAAATGATCCCGCAACAGTTTTGTTAACCACTGGATTTGTTTTTGTAGATCTAGAGAAATCCTACGAGGAGAACCAGAAGACCCTAGAGGACAAGGCCAGTCAGCTGGTGGAGCTAGAGAAGTCTGTGAAAGACCTCCTGCAGGAGATTAGCCACAAAGTGACCGTCTACAGCACCTGTCTGTTTTAACCCTCAGCGTCAGACTGCTAAATAACTCTTACACATGGTGTACCAAATATTAACATTTTATACCTCACCCACATGAAGACTAACCCCATACGGCAACAATGTGAAAACTTGTATTGAAAAACACATTTTCAAAAAAAGTATGCATTTAAAAAGCTCATAAGCCAAAGTTTTTAAAACTGAAAAAGAATGTAAACGTTTTAACCAAGAGACTGCAAAAAAATAATTTTTCACTGAAACTTATTTTTTGTATTGTTATGCAATGCGAGGAGGCAATCGCCCAATTAAAGGACCAAAACTGATAAATAAAGCTACCCCTTGAAATGCAAATAGTCTTTCCCTGTGATTGAAGCCTTTGCACATTTTGACCAAAGCTTACAATGATCATCCATTAAGCCCAGAATACACTGTTGACCGATGCTTCATAGTTGGCCTTAAAAGTGTGTGTGTGTGTGTGTGTGTGTGTGTCGTTAGCATGGTCTGGAGTGATCTGCCCAACTCTGAAGTGGTCACACTGCACTGATCGTCACCTCATCTGCACCTTCTTTGGTACATTGTACAATGGATTTCCAGCCCAGGAGATGGTGAATTCTGAATTCTGAAGGCTGAAGAATTAATTTGTCTGCTGTAGGCTATGCACAGCGAGGATGGGGTCTGAGTCTGATTCTGAACATAAGCAGCAGTCCACACAGGCTTTATAAAGCGTAGCCTCGCTTGTGACTGAGAATGTAAAGAAGTGAGGAAGCGTAGGTGTTCCAGGTAGGTTACGCCATGGCTGCGACTGACAAGCACAGTGTGCCTTCAGGAATTCATGATTTCACAAATTTCTCCCAAGTTCAGCAGTAGAATACAAACTGCACAGACTGTAAATAACAGATTGGCCACAGGTAGACAAAAGCCTGTCAAACTAAGTAATCAAATGTGAACACATAAGGAGGCAAAGAAACGAGCAGGGCTAGTCATAAGTTTAATTGCTATTTGCGCGTTTGTTTGAAAGAGCTGTTAAAGACAGCCTTTTGTCATCTTCCACCTCAACCCCACACCCCATCACCGAAACTGTATCGCATGCTGATTGGGACCCCATTGGCTGGCCCTTCAAGCCAATTTACTTTTGTCTGCACACTTCCAGCCACCTTCGGCAAGGGCCGACAACACACACACACCAAGCAGACCAAGCCCGGATGCTCCATCCCCCACTGTCGTTGGCTGTTTGTGCCTTGGTGTATTCCCAAGTTTAGCCAGACCCGCCCCATGGACCAAGGCTTTTCGCCCCCTGGTGGCCTTTTCTCCTCACTACATGGCTGACACCGTGAACGGATTAGATTTAACAGAAGTTCCACACCATCACACTTTGTCGTTTTTATTTCTGTAGTAATGTATTTCTGTCTGCATGATACGTAAACCATGCACCTATTCACCCGAAAACCCAGTTTGAATATTGTGTTTTACAATTGTACATACAAGCCTGTGTGTTCCTTTAACATCAGTCATCTCCACTCTCACTCACCCTCAGAAAAGGATGGCTCCTTGAGCTCTCCTGTAACTTTACAGTCCTCTCTAACGTCTGCGGAAAGTATACACATTTGAACATGGTAATTTCATAAACAGTGGAAAATATGAACATAGCTCCCCATCAAACGCTTGGGGGGGCGGGGGGGTTAATAATTCGTACACAGACCAATGGACAACAGGGCTAAGGTAATTGAACTGAAAAGTGCTGCGTTGCCTGCCACACAAACACGCTGTGGCCTGAAGCCCTCCCGTAATAGAAAGGAACATGGACCCTCAGTCCTGTTTCAGGGCCTGAACCCCATTTTACTGAGAGCATTTAAATAACATACCAACTTCGGCACAGGACCGTGGGGTGTTCAGCACACGTGTGCCATCCCCCACAGGGCCCGTCCCAGACAAATGTGCGCTTGTACAGTTCAGACTTCAGGATGCATGTGTATGTACATGGACTGATGGCGTTTTAGAAGTTAATCGCTTTTCCAAAGGAGGCTGCAAGGTTGGCTTCCCTGAAGGCTTCTGATACAGTCTGAAAGAGAAAGAAGGCAATGGCTGACTTGTCATAATGATTTAATAAACTCATCCGCCTTCAGGATTTCCACTCAAAACAAACGTGGCTTTAAGCAACTGAAGACTATTGTAGGGCAAGCATTAGTCATTTTTAATCAGCAATATTGGCACAGTGCCAGTGCAAGACTTGGTATGAAATTAAGTGAGCCAAGCAAAGGAGCAGTTCATCCCAAAAAAAATTGTAATTTAGGGCCAAATAAACATTTGATCCATTTCCAAGTAATTGAAAAATTATTTATAAAGATGGTGGTGGGAGTTCTGTGCTTTGTTAAAGATAGTCTAATCTAGGGCAAGTGGCACAGCTTGCTTTTATAAGTTAATATAGCTGCATAATTAGTTTGGGGACCTCTGCTTTAGAGCTACCCCATAGTAATCTGCTGCCTCCTATGGGCAGTGCCTAATATGGTAAGGGCTGTGGACTCACGGGATGGGCGTGGCACACACGGGCAACATCCTCGCACGATGCTCCGTACTCCATGGCTAGCGCAGCTTCGTTGATCATCTCTCCTGCTCCCTGCACACACACACACACACACACACACACACACACACACACACACACACACACACACACACAGCCTGGATTTAGCCTTTCGGCTTGTGAAACCCCCGACTCACTATGCCTACCGGCTGTTCTTGAAAGTGCCTCTTTCCAAAGGAACCTGCACTTCAGTTTCTACCTCCAATGAGAAAAACGTGGATGTTTTCTAAAAGGTACTCGAGGACTCACCGATCCCAAGATGTGAGCTCCCAGCATCCTGTCCGTCTCCTTGTGGCTCAGGATCTTCACCAGGCCGTCCGTGTCATTGTTGGTTTTCGCTCGGCTGTTGGCGGCGAAAGGGAACTTCCCCACTTTGTACGGGACACCCTGTGGAACAGGATTTCCGTAAAAAGGTTGAACAGTTGTTTGCCCAACAATATACCGTCAGTTCTAAGGTGTATGAAACAGATACTCTCAAGAGTATCTGTTTCATACACCAGTCAACAGTCACATGTATCCGGTGGTCATTTAGAGTGTTTGTTTGTTGTGCACGTCCTCGAATTAACGTTATGTGCCCGCAAGGCGCAATACAAGGTGCAATACAGGGGCAGTATACATTTATGTACTTTTATTTAATCTGGTTTTCTGTTTAAAACCATTGTTTCTACAAACCGGTGTCAACCAACAGCAGATGGGTTCCCCTACTGAGCCAGGTTCTGCTCAAGGTTTCCTCCTGTTTCCAGGGAGTTCCAGTTTCCTTGCCACTGTTGCCCTAGGCGTACTCTTGGGGCCCGGTTTCTCTGTAAAGCTGCTTTGCGACAAAAGGCCCTTTGTAAAAAGCGCTATACGAAACGAATCGAATCGAATCGAATCGAATCGCATCGCTTCCCATAAGATGGACCGGAACCACCACAGACCAGAACCCAGTCTCAGCAGATCCCCCCCCCCCCCCCCCCGGCACACAGGAGCACCCACCTCCTCCTTCAGCTGCTCCTCGTTCTTGCCCACCCAGGCCACTTCAGGGTGGGTGTAGATGACGGAGGGGACGCAGTTGTAGTCGATGTGGACGGCCCCTCCTGCCATACCCTCCACACAGATGATGCCCTCGTCCTCAGCCTTGTGGGCCAGCATGGGCCCGGCCACGACGTCTCCGATGGCGTAGATGCTGCCGGCCATAAGGGTGAGAGGGCGAGAGGTCACACTCTGCCCGCCTCTCAGGGTTTAACAACTGAGACTATTCCACATCCACCCACAATCCAATAGCAGTGTTCATTTTAAATAACGCTCTCAGCTGAGGACAGTTCAGAGGGAAATGGAACTTATGAACATTGCTGTTGACTTACCAGAAAGCAAGTAAAGTGCTTTTTGAGCCGAACTATTACATGCCAGAGGAAAGGTAAAATGTGTGCTGTGCTGTGCAATGCCTGGAAGTATGTGGTTAACCATTAGATTTTATGGAATGTTCTTTTTCTTTCAATTACTAGTAGAAATCCTTAAATCGGCATTAGAATGATCAGGCAAGAATTACACACTTGTGCTCTTATGCCTTAAAGGTTTAAAAAAACTACAGCACTGCTACGCATGAGCAGGTGTGGGTGTGGGTGTGTGGCGTACCTAGGCACTTTGGTCTGGAAGCGGTTGTTGACGGGGATTCTGCCCCTGTTGTCCAGCTCCAGGCCCACGTTCTCCAGGCCCAGGTTTTTGGTGAAGGGCCGTCGGCCGATGCAGACCAGCAGCACGTCACAGGCCAGTGTCTCGTTCTTCCCCCCGGCTGCGGCCTCCACGCTGGGCAGAACATTACATTACATTACATTATTGGCATTTGGCAGATGCTCTTATCCAGAGCGACGTACAACAAAGTGCATACCCATAACCAGGGATAAGTTCGCTGAAAGACCCTAGAGGTAAGTACAATTTCAACTGCTACCTGTACAACAAAGATAAGGACAAGGGCCTTTTTTTTTTTTTTTTTGAACAAACAAACAAACAGAGCAAAAGTCACCAAAGTTAACTATCCAAACACTGCTTACCTAGCCAACTAAAAATACCGATACACAAAGCAAGTCACAGAGACAACAATTAAGGTTCACAGGGAGGTAGGGAGGGATGGGGAGAGGTGCTGCTTGAAGAGGTGCGTCTTCAGCTTGCGCTTGAAGGTGGGGAGAGATTCTATAGTTCTGACCTCAACGGGGAGTTCGTTCCACCACCGTGGAGCCAGAACAGACAGTAGTCGTGAGCGTGAGGTGGAGGTTCTGAGAGGGGGAGGTGCCAAGCGGCCTGTGGAGGCTGAACGAAGAGGTCTGGCAGGGGTGTAGGGTCTGATGATTTTTTGCAGATAAGCTGGGGAAGACCCTTTAACTGCTTGGAAGGCTAGCACCAATGTTTTGAATTTGATGCGAGCCATGACAGGCAGCCAGTGGAGGGAAGTAAGCAGGGGGGTGACGTGTGAGTATTTGGGAAGGTTGAAGACCAGACGAGCTGCTGCATTCTGGATGAGTTGGAGGGGTCTGATGGCGGACGCTGGGAGGCCAGCCAAGAGGGAATTGCAGTAGTCCAGGCGGGACAGAACCATCGCTTGGACCAGGAGCTGGGTCGAGTAGGGGGTGAGAAAGGGGCGGATTCTCCGTATGTTGTATAGCTTGCGCACGCTTTGTGAGGACCGTGTACTACTGTGATCCAGTACGGGAGTGAACCAGTGTAATCTATAGAACGGTTAGAAAACTAAAATTACAGTAACTGGTTGGAACAAAAACCAGCACGCAGATCTGCCCACCAGGACCGGAGTTGTGCACCACTGCTCTTCAGCAAGTCAAAACCGTTTACTTCATTTTTATTTTGGTTAACCAGGTCACAACATTCAAAGTGCACCAGTTGCAAATATCAGGAAGTGCAGCCAAGGGGTGTACATTTCCAACTCCCTGAGGGCAGTAGTCAATTCTGCTTCAAACTCTTAATTTCCTTACAAGCCCCTTCAACCTGGAATCAGGTCCATCACTCTCAATGATCCATCACTGCATGTCAGTGCGATAGCTCGGTTAGCGGCCGGGACTCACGCCACGTCGATTTTTCCATCTGCCGTCTTGGTGGCTCCCATGACTTTGGTGCCCAGCTTGAACTTCATGCCCTGCTTCTGCAGGATCCGCTGGAAGTTCTTGGAGATCTCCATGTCGATGCCCATCCCTCCCACGTGGCCCAGGAACTCCACCGCCGTGACCTTAGCGCCCAGGCGTTGCCACACCGACCCCTGGGAGAAGAGGCAGTCAATGGCAAAATTACCATGGGGGACAGAGTCACCTTCCACATGGGAGATGTCACACTGCGACCAGCAGTATGGTCAGCATAAGGACACACAGCCCAATACGAATAATTCATCAGCAAAATGAATGTTTCCTCAAAGAATTTGTATTTGGTCATCTCGTCATTGGCACTGGCAGTTGTCACTGTATTCTTATCCTTACAAATGGGACATTTGTATCCAATGATATAAGATAAAATGCTAATAATATAGCGACAACAAAGATGTGATTGACCAAACTCAAATTTCCAAACTTTTTTTGAGACGTTTATATACACAGTAGAGCCTAAGAGTTGCTAAGCTTTGGGAGGGTTGGGAATTTCTAAAGTGAGGTTAAAGTGCTTAAAATCAGGTCCTTTTTTTGCCAAAATGAGTCCATGCCAGTAGAAACGCATCTATACCAATGAAAATGTCTTAAGACCCGACAGCAAGTGGTGTCCTTCGTATTGTGATGCACAATCCATACATCAACAACAAAAGAGTAATCACTTGGAAGTTTTACTCACTAGCTCCACACCAATAACACCAGCACCGATCACAATCAAATGCTCTGGAACACTCTTCAGGGAAAGTGCCCCGGTGGAGGAGACCACAGTCTCTTCGTCAATCTGCGGTGAAACAGCAGAGAAAAGAGTTGTGCGTTGCTACTCCAAAAATCACCAAAACTATTCCTGAAGATAAAATCCTGCTAGCAACCCACCGATGTTGACAGGATTCAAGTTAAAAAGTGCATCAGGTTCAACATCTCTGGCTATTGTGAACAAGATCTAAACACTGTTATTGACTCCAAGACCAGGGATGCATGATCAGATATGAGCTTCTAAGCAGCGTATGGATCAGAAGACTGGTGACCTGTACCTCGATTCCTGGGAAGGGCGCGACCTCTGACCCGGTGGCGAGCAGGATGTTCTTGGTGTTGATGACCTGCTGGCTGCCATCGCTGGACGTCGCTGTGACCTCATTCTTACCCGTAACTGCCCCATAGCCATTCACGTGTGTCACCTAGCAAGATTAGCAGGGAAAACAGAGACCTAAGTTATTACTGGGCAGGGTAAACTAACTAAAAATAATCAAGCATTCAAGTGATTAGGCAAGTCCATTTTCTTTGTGAAAAACAGGTGACCTTCTACTTATAAACAACCACACAAGATCTTGCAGTTTGATGACTGCACTGCACCCTGACTGCGTTTTTAAATGAGCACAGTCCACGACTGACCTTGTTCTGTTTGAACAAGTGGGCAATGCCACCCGTCAGCGCCTTGACCGCCCCGCTCTTTTGCAACATCATCTTCTCAAGATTCAGCGTGATGCCTGAGACTAAACCAAACAGGACAGAGCAGTTTAGCAGGACTTGTAGAGATCCTTTGTGTGTTCAAGGCAACATAATCGCAAGACTGAAAAACCAGGAGGTTATTCAAAACTTACTTTCAATGCCCCTGTTCTGAAAGTCCTTCCCATGTGCCAAGTGATACAGATAAGAGTTGTTCAACAAAGCCTGGAAAACAATACCACAGATAAAATGCCCATATTTCTCCCTTCAACGATCACAAATTCACCTCCAGTTAGACATGTGCCATTTTCCCAACATACTAGCTTTAATAATCTATGGTATCTCCTGTAGGACACAATATGCAACAACCTACAGGATCTCCTGTAGAACACAGTATGCATATTGGTGTACAAATCAATTAAAACTAATGAGCGCTCATGTCAGAAACCTACACTAACAGTAGGTCTACAGTCCTTACCTTTGAGGGGATACATCCAACGTTCAAGCAGGTTCCTCCGAGAGTGTCATTCTTCTCCACACACACTGTCTGAGGCCATAAGCATACAGAATAGATTATACCATTTATTAGCTCTGCAAATTATATTACCACATCAAAACAGACCTCTTACTTTACAACATCCTTGTGTACCTGTGCTACTCAACTCTAGGTATTGGCTCCAGCCATGCACTATGCCACCTGATTTCACCAATTACTTTACCTCATTGGTCCAGGAAGTAAGCTTACTAGTGAAAAACTAGCAAATGCCTGCAGACACTGCAGCCTGCAAGACCTGGAGTTGAGAAGCACAAGTATAACAACTCCCAAGGTTACAGTGGCTCACATGGAATTTGAACTCCGGGGCTTGTGAGACCAGCTGTAAACTGTACAGAATTACCTTGAACCCAAGCTGAGCGGCTTTGATAGCAGCAACATATCCTCCAGGCCCAGATCCCACCACTGTGACATCGGCATCGACTGCAAGACAGATCAACCAAACTTTGTTTTCTTCACAAACATAAGATTTCTCAGTCTAATTAATGAGTTGGTGTCAAGATTAAACCTGCAAAATGAACCAGCCGCGATAGGGCAAAAGTACCGGGTCTGATTAATTGGATATTAGGGAGATAAGGGGTCTTACTTTGCGCTTTGTCAGCATAGGTTCGCACTGATAAAACTGCAGCTCCATGGAGTTTGGACGGCAGCTGATGACCCCGCTGCGGAGACAATGTCAGGTGTAAAGAATCTCTCAAATTTATTTGGTAATACACAAAATCTGCTTCATAAAAGGAACTCGACTGGCATTTTTTTTAAATTATCATTTACGCAGCAAATTCCATCCCACAAATTGCACGTTAAATAATGCGATAGTGGCTAACTATATGGAGGCTACGTCTGACATTACATGATGTCTTTACATTTATGTAGAAGGTACCATTACAGAAGGCTAGTTCTCAACACAATTTGGTTATTGGTCCTAAACAATAAATGCTTTTATTTATTTATTTTTTTAAATATAAAATTCCACTTTAAGAGAAAGCGGACCAGAGCTAAAAAATACAAAACAGTCGGTGGGCGGCACGTGTCCTTCTCGGTACCAAAATGTATCCAGTTAGCCAATTAGTATTAAGGAAGAGTAACATACAAGACGACAGTGGAATTAGTTCGCAGCGGAGCGAGCTTAACCATCTTCTTCATGAGTTCTGATACAACACAGGTCACATTTATGGTTATATCCATCTACGGTTGCTCCTCCACCAGCAAGGAAGTGTCACTGTGCTGGGGATGCAAAAGGAAATTGTTCATTCGCGCGCTGTCTCATTTTCGGTATGTTTCTGTATTTTTGCTTGGTCCTCAATAGTATAATCCTCCGTTGTGCGGTTAGCTATAACGGAAAAACATAACTTCCAATGTGGAGCAAAAGGCAAGTTAAATAAGCCACAGTGTCTGCGAGACCGTGGCCGGCAGAAAGATGTTTGGCAGCCACTTCATCACACAATGTCATCATAGGTGAATAAATGATCTGGTTGGTACATTTGCTATAGCTAGGTCGCTAGCCAACGTATATGATACGCGGCACTGCCTTACATTGCTTGTGGATATAACTACCTACAGATTTTAGCATATTCAACGACTGCTATATAACTAACATGACCAAATACCAACCTATCTACCGGTTTCCTTGAATGACATTTCTCTGGCTCATGTCAACTAAGGCTAATGTTAGCACACCAACCATTTATAGCTAACGTTAGCCATTAACACAAGTTAACGTAATGTTAGTTGACTGTTTCGAGCTCAATCGCACACATACGCGAATGCAGTAACTTTTTGCTACTTAATTATTTGTTAGCAGCACTTTGTTTTGCTACGTGGCTAGCTAATGTTAACACAGTAATCCAGCGTCAACTACCTAGCTATGTAGCTAACTTGCTAAAGTCTACAGACGCTACTAGCTAGGCCTTGTTATGACTCAGTCAACAGCGGTGATAACATTACAGGAGTATTTGTAACACTCTGGCTTGTGCGAATGTCTAACCAGTTCTGAATAAAGTTAATAAACCTTTACCTTTGCTAGAGTACGATATAACCAGTTCCAACTCTGCATTTTGCCTGTGCGTGCCGATCTTTATGGCGTAACCTACAGTGCGTCCAAGGACTCCCTAATGTGCGCTTGCGCATTACAGATCTTCGTCGCCTCCCTCTGACGCAAGTGGTTCGGTGGCCTGTGGCCTATGGGCTTTGGTGTTTTCTTTGAAATATGTCGGTAAATATACTGTAATTATATTCTTTCATATCGTTATGGCTTGAGTGTCCATTCTGATTCTAGAATGGTATAGATCGTGCCAGGCCATAAGCACCTTCAACATAGTACTCACTTTGGCTTTGGTCGTACTTGTACTCCATTGCCTACATCAAGGGGTATGCTACATTCAAGGGTAAATCCAGTTGCTTAATTTGTCATGCATGGATTCTTTTCAAGCTCCTGCTCAAGTAGGTTATTCATTTCTTTGCTGGTTTGTCAATTTTAGTAGACAGTGAGAACTCTAAAAAGCCAGGTGTGTGTCTTCCCTTACCTGTGACGCAGTGTTTCCAGAGGAAGTTCTGTGGTCTGATTTGTGCCGGATACAAGTATTGTGAGATTTGATGGCTGGCCGTATTTGACTGTTTCAGACTCACTTTTTGCAAAGACTAGGGTTATTATAATGGCCACTTCTAAAGGAGGCTATTCAGTCAACTCACCCAGGAGCCCAAAGGCGGCATTAGTCTTCAGTTTCTGTGCCATGATTGGCCCTTCTCTGGATGACATCAGTTGTTGTGTCATCTCTGCTCACTGCTTTGGAACGGTGCAATGAACATGTCATTCTCTGCCGAAGATCAGAGAGCGGACCTCCATACAGCCCACCCTGGGGTGCTGATTGGGTCTGAATGGGGCTCAGTGTGAACAGAACCTGTAGAACTGTCTGAAAAGGGGCAGAACCAGAGGGGAAGCGTGAATACTAACCCTCTGTGCCCCATCAATGACTGGGTTTGATGAACTGCTGCCATGGTTTCCACCAACAATTCACCAACAAGTTTCTGATAGCTTTCAGAAATGCAGATGAACCCCTGAGAAGCACTGATGCATAATCCTGAAATTACTGTGATTGTTCATGTGAACTTAATATGTCTTATTTATTTATTCATTTATTTATTTATTCATTCATTTGTTAAATATTCTTAACTACACATACAGTATGAATCACATAGCATGACCAAATCTGTCAAGTCCCTTATAACTTATATCGTTTCAACAATAGAAGCCTACGTATTCTTTGGAGCAAATTTTGTGTGTTTGTGTGACAGTACTTTTTTTAAAGTTTTATGCTCCACTAAAAAATATTTATGAGTGATGTGTTGCCCTTCATGGTTCAATACATTTTAAATATTTATTTTCCAGTCATGACCACTAGATGGTGCTGTGTAGATAAGATAAAAATAGCACCTGAGTTCATGTAAGGATTCCGCTTACATCCACTCCAGTGTTTCGGGTTCAGTGGAGTGCTCTGTATTAAGTCTCATGAAAAGCATTTGGTTGATATTATCTGTGAATAATAATGAGAATTAAGCATTTTGTTAAAATAGTAGGTCAACTAAACTGCATTTTAAAAGGGGGTGGGGAGTCCTGAGGGATTAGCTAAAGTGGGGCACTCTTCCTTACAGCTAAAGGCATTTTTTGTTACTCTATGAGAAGAGAAACAATGACAGTCTCCCTTTGTGAGCCTGCAGTGCTCATTGTGAAGTAATCGTATGATCTTTATATGTTTGCTGAAGAAACATACTGGAGCTTTGGTCATATGAAACGGCATAGTGGACTGTCCTTCTCACTTACGGTAGATTGTTTGGTTCTTGTGTTCCCTTAGTTGCCTTGGAGAAAAGTATTAAACTCACATGGTAGGGGCGTATTAGATGACTATTGGAAATTGTAGAAAATATCTTTTTACCTTTGAACTTTGAACTACTACTCCCAATGCATGAATAATGGAGGAGCTCTGTACAAAAAGATTATGAATTATTGACCAACAAGCTTCTACCTACTATTATTTATGTGCTGTTTTAAATAGCAGCGGTGGAATATCTGCCCCAAAAATGGACTGTCTGCTGTGACAAACTTCCTCAAGCTGCATTTATCGGTGCACATGAACTAAGATAACATTTGTTAGCACACGTTTTTAAAATATTATTATTTTTACAAAGCAGCTTCCCTGCCTCCCCCCTTTGTGTGATTGCTGTGGCCCTGTCACTGACGTCTGTGTCCAATGTGAAAAGAGTTCTTTTAATGGAATCTCTGGGGACCTAATACAGTTCCCAGTGTAATTGCACTGCATGGGTGTGCAAATTACTGTCAGTCTTAAATCTTCACAAATGGAGTCAAATGTCTTTGAATGAACAGCACATATTCCAAGTGATTTAACAAGTGTCTACTTTCCCTTACTTACAGTGAATAATTAATTAGTTTGCTCCTGTTCATTTTAGTTAATGTCACAAAATTAACTGTTTATAGAAAGGCAAGGGTCTGGAAAAGGACAATTTAAACAACAATTAAAACAATTTAAATGATCACTGGTATTGTCACTGCCAATACCAGTGATCATGTGCACTCATTGAACGATGTTGACACTTGTTGAAACTTACACAAATCCTAGCTCCCCCCACCTCTCCCCCTCCCTCCAAGAATTTCTTGGTAGCTGGAAAGTGTTTCCCAAGAATGCAAGTAGTTTGAAAAAAAAATTCAGTTAAGTAATTTAAGAAGCAACACACCACTGCAAGATAGCTTTTAGTGACTTTGGCTTCAGTTACAACATAGACTTCATTATAATTGTTTATAATAATTAATTCAGAATTGAGAATAGATGAAAATACACGGAAATGATATCTTTATGTATGTGTGTGTGTGTGTGTGTGTGTATGTGTGTACATTGAAAGCAGTTTGAAGGTATGAACTTTTTTATTTTTTCAGGTGCCAAGACTGTTACAAGTGCATAAAATCCATATTTAAACTAAAATACCGAAACCAGAGAGAAATATGACTTCAAATTTCAGAAACATACGTTTTATCTTTGAAGAAGGAAGAACTGTCAAGTTCAGTTTTATTGAATGTTTTCCAATGCATATATAAACGCTGGTCACATTTCTGAGGGAGGAATAAAGAGAAAAGGGCGGGATAATTAATGAGGCGCCTTTTGATTTGTAGTGTAAAACTGCCAGCACAGATGTACTGGGCAAGGGGATTAGGACACCCCCTCTGTGACGCACTCTAAATGTCCCTTTCTCCCCTCAGAAACCCCCCTCCATTGAAGCAGGACAGTCCTGGATGTTAAGCTGTGCAGATGCCATGGGGGCCGTTGTGCAGCGTGACAATAGGCCTCTCTGCAGGCCAGACAGACGATGTGAGAGGGGAGCTAATTCTCTCGCCCCCACCCCCACCACGTCACCCCACGCTTTGTCACCCCACTTTAGTAACTGTAAACCAGGGTCACTGTAACTGTAAACTAGAGCCCCCATATGAAAATATAAGCACATACCATGATGGCTTTTCTAAGTTAACTGTTATTTTGATCATCAAATGTTCGTTGGCTGATTAGAGGGATAGAGAGGGGAGGGGTTCTTGCTGTAATTCGCCATTGTTTTACTTCTGCGGACATGCACAAAAAGAGCATATTCTAAGGTTAATTGTGGCCAGGAATGCCATTGAGTTTGGACTTTTTTATGCAAAGCCCTTTGTGTGAGCGCTGAGGAAGTGCATTGTGGGGCAGGACTCCCTGAGAAAGAGCGGCCAGGGCTGTTGTCTAGGGGCGCTTCTGCTCAAACTCACACCAGTGAATAGCTGAATGCCATCGGAAATAACTATCCCATGGCTCCACAATATCTCCCCAGCTTTGAAGATTAAAATTGGGGGAACACAAAAAAGGGATCCTTGCTGTATTAATTATGCATACATGATTATTAATTATGCATACACGATTCTTGTTTTTGCTGAAGATTTGGCGCTGTTTTTATGCATCACTTTATATTCAAATTTAGTTACAGAATAAAGAAGAAGAAAGAAAAACAGTAGAACATCGACACAGAAATTTCAAACAGTGGCTCTTTCTGTTGGTTCATTGTATGGGTCGTTCAGGGATTGTGTGCATGGCTGACTAAATCCAACAAAATGCACAAAAATGATGAAAATGCAAAAAAAGTATAGCTGAGTTTTAGGATAACAGGCCTTACAGAAATGAGGAAAATTGGAACCTTTTATATGTATTTTTAGAGGAGTGGTTTGCCTCTGCTTTGCTAGGCCTTTCCCCTTGCCTTGCCTGTTGCTAGGAAACTCAGACACACTAGCTGAGTTGCACTTTGAGTGGAGCAGTGGCAGCTTCTGAGTAAAACTCAATGAACTCACAGAAAACTCAATGTGTTGCTGGAGTCAAATCAATATATTGTGATACTGTTGTCTTGGTGGTTCTTTCATTTTAAGTACAAAAAAGGTATTCCCATATTATATGGACAATGTCAGAAGGCTCCTACATCCATTGCATTGTAAAATACTGTTATCTAATTGGTGAATTATTTAAATTACTTGTTGTTTAAAACAGCAAGCCTGTTCTGTCAGTGATCAATCCCATACTCAGAAATGTGTGCTGGAATAGTCATTGACACAATGTCATTAACAATTGTTTAAAACAAAGGAAAATATGCCTCTTTTTGAAATGATTTATGTATATATTATTTATATATTACTTGTGTATTGCCTGCATTTGTGCCATATTAAAATTAGTTTCAACTGCAACAGTAGCATTTTGAAGGCACAGTTATAGAAAGAATGAATACTACTTTGGTTTCACAGATATTACTGCCTTTAAGGAAACAAACTCCTGGCTGAAACGGTGGCTGGATGTGTTCAAACAGCAGCTCTTTGACAGTGCTGAACTGAATAGACTTGAATGGCAGCTCATTAGCAGAAGAGCCTCTGCACATTCCTCTCTCTTTATTAACAAGATCAGTGGCTGGGCCTCTTTTTCCACTGTGTGTGTATGGAGGGAGTCTGTATTCTCTCCCTCTTTCTCTGAGTCTCAGAGACACACAGCTGGGTCAGGCTGCCACTGGGGTGCAGATGAAAAGATCTCTCTCTCTCTCGCGCTCTCTCTCTCTCACGCTCTCTCTCTCTCTCTCTCTCTCTCTCTCTCTCTCTCTCTCTCTCTCTCTCTCTCTCTCTCTCACTCTCTCTGGACTCTGTGAACCTGATGTTGTATGAAAGAAGTTTGATTTAAGGCCACTCTTCAGGCAGTGACTGAACCGGAGGCTTGTGTTGCTGGTGGCACACTGAGGCCTGTGCTTTCATGTGCTCAGAAGGGGGTTGGAGAAGAACACAGGCCTGCTTTGAGCCATTGAATTAAGGTGTGGTGATTAATGTTCATCCTTAGTTAAACATGAGCATTAACTGCACAGATGTAGAGGGTCACAACACAATTTCATAGCTGGATGTATATTAATTACTAGTTTGCAAAGTGCTGAGGATGACAGTGGCCCATTGCCCGTATCAAGGATAGGACAAGTTACAGGATGCCTACATTTGCCTGGCCAGTGTCTGAAATTGGCGCATTTAAAAGGTTCCTTTGGTTAAGGCTTTACATCTTGGTGGACAGTGTTTCTGATTCCTGTAGTATCTTCTGAGTGCTAGTGTTGCCAGCATTGCCTTTATCTGAGAAACTGGCTGGATTGTTTCTGATTTCACACTGACTTGTGGGATTGAAAAGCCGGCTGACATTTTGACATTTTTTACTTTTTTTCCCAAAATCATGGCAACTTAATAAAAACGTACTTCTCATGAATAACCAAATGTATCCTCATTGTCTCGTTTGATGAAAGAACAGTTTTTCTTTCACAAAAATAGGGTTATTGAGGGCATTCGTTGTGCTGAGTTTTTTTTTTGTTGGGGGGGGGGGGCTTTTATTTACCATAGTTGTTGTCTAGCACAGTATGGTGTGTGGTTCAGCAATATTGTTTTTATTTACCATAGTTGTTGTCTAGCACAGCATGCTGTGTGGTTCAGCAACATTGTTTTTATTTACCATAGTTGTTGTCTAGCACAGCATGGTCTGTGATTCAGCAACATTGCTTTTATTTACCATAGTTGTTGTCTAGCTCAGCATGTTGTGTGGTTCAGCAACATATACAGTCCATAAATATTGGGACATTTTCACAATTCTCCTCTTTTTGGCTCTATACACCACCACAAACGAACAAGATATGCTTTAACTGCAGACTTTCAGCTTTAATTTGAGGGTACTTACATCCAAATGAGGTGAACGGTGTAGGAATTACAACAGTTTCTATATGTGCCTCCCACTTTTTAAGGGACCAAATGTAATGGGACAATTGGCTGCTCAGCTGTTCCATGGCCAGCTGTGTGTTATTCCCTCATTATCTCATTTACAAGGAGCAGATAAAAGGTCTAGAGTTCATTTCAAGTGTGCTATTTGCATTTGGAATCTGTTGCTGTCAACTCTCAATATGAGATCCAAAGAGCTGTCACTATCAGTGAAGCAAGTCATCATTAGGCTGAAAAATCAAAACAAACCCATCAGAGAGATAGCAAAAACATTAGGTGTGGCCAAATGAACAGTTTGGAACATTCTTAAAAAGAAAGAACGCACTGGTGAGCTCAGCAACACCAAAAGACCCGGAAGACCACGGAAAACAACTGTGGTGGATGAGAGAAGAATTCTTTCCCTGGTGAAGAAAAACCCCTTCACAACAGTTGGCCAGATCAAGAACACTCTCCAGGAGGTAGGTGTATGTGTGTCAAAGTCAACAATCAAGAGAAGACTTCACCAGAGTGAATACAGAGGGTTCACCACAAGATGTAAACCATTGGTGAGCCTCAAAAACAGGAAGACCAGATTAGAGTTTGCCTTTACAGTTCTGGAACAACATCCAACATGGACAGATGAGACAAAGATCAACTTGTACCAGAATGATGGGAAGAGAAGAGTATGGAGAAGGAAAGGAACTGCTCATGATCCAAAATATACCACCTCATCAGTGAAGCATGGTGGTGGTAGTGTCATGGCGTGGGCATGTATGGCTGCCAATGGAACTGGTTCCCATTTATTGATGATGTGACTGCTGACAAAAGCAGCAGGATGAATTCTGAAGTGTTTCGGGCAATATTATCTGCTCATATTCAGCCAAATGCTTCAGAACTCATTGGACGGCGCTTCACAGTGCAGATGGACAATGACCCGAAGCATACTGCGAAAGCAACCAAAGAGTTTTTTAAGGCAAAGAAGTGGAATGTTATGCAATGGCCAAGTCAATCACCTGACCTGAATCCGATTGAACATGCATTTCACTTGCTGAAGACAAAACTGAAGGGAAAATGCCCCAAGAACAAGCAGGAACTGAAGACAGTTGCAGTAGAGGCCTGGCAGAGCATCACCAGGGATGAAACCCAGTGTCTGGTGATGTCTATGCGCTCCAGACTTCAGGCTGTAATTGACTGCAAAGGATTTGCAACCAAGTATTAAAAAGTGAAAGTTTGATTTATGATTGTTAGTTTGTCCCATTACTTTTGGTCCCTTAAAAACTGGGAGGCACATATACAAACTGTTGTCATTCCTACACTGTTCACCTGATTTGGATGTAAATACCCTCAAATTAAAGCTGAAAGTCTGCAGTTAAAGCACATCTTGTTCGTTTCATTTCAAATTTATTGTGGTGGTGTATAGAGCCAAAAATATGAGAATTGTGTCAATGTCCCAATATTTATGAACCTGACTGTATTTGATGCTTTAATTTTCCGAAACATTTTCCCTTTGTTTTGACATTACTGTTGACCTACATTCAGGCATGTTATAACCACCAGTCAATCTGTTTTTTCCCATCAATTTTTTATCAATTTGTTTTCCCATCGTGAGTTTTTTTTATTGGATGATTGGTAGAGAAAAAGATAAAGAAATCGAAGTTGTTTCTATGTGCTTCATTCATATGCAATGGTCTTTACCTGAGAGTTTGCTCATTAGATAATTAGAAAAAAATGTACACATTTCCTTATCCAAGCTGATAGTTTCAATAATTTAAATTAAATTAAATTACATTTGTATTACGTTCTCATCTGTCCCATGTTGCATTGAGCCTCAGCATCTGTCCCTTTTGAAATCTTCTGGCCTTGTGATTGGCTGTGGGGGACAGGGATCCTGCAATGGCCATGGAAACAAGAGGTAACAAGAAGCAGTTCATCAACATCTTTCACTGGGATTCGCAGTGACAGGCATCAATACCAGTCTCACACCCAGGTTTGTGAAATATTGGAAATTGGCAGCCTAGCAGGTGGTCAATAATGATGAAATTACTCTGCAAACGCTGGTGTCATGGAAACTGCGCCCAGGCAGTTAACTGGTAACAGTTAAGGGAGAGATTGGGATGCTAGTTTTGAGGTTATCAGGTCAGAGCTCAAATTGGACAAGCATGCTCACTTTAGCCCTCTTGCCAGCGGATATGGAAAGAATATTGTTGACAGATTTTGTGGGTGAGCTGGAAGTTGATAAGCGGTGTTTATAATTGTATGATTACAATTCTTCATTGCTAGGATGCAGATAAAACATTTCTGTTTCCTGCACCTCGTCAGGGAGGAACTGTAGAGTGAGGAGTTACTGAAAATAAGTACTGAAAATAAAGAATAACACTAATTCAGTGTGAACAGAGGCATATTATTATTATTAGGAATATTATCCACAAATATATCATTATACACATACAAGTAACACAGGAATTTAGGGTGCTCTTGTGCCAGCTGCAAACGGCTTTCTGTCTGTTCTGTTGTTCTGTTTAAGCCTTTTTGCACTCCGCTTTGCTTCAGGTAACTGGGTCCCAGGGTGTGGCAATAAGGACTTAGTGAGACAGGAGGGTGCCACTGTTAATACTCTAATAAGTGTCCTTTGAGTGAAACAAGTCAAACTTCCTCTGATGTAAACAATAAGGAGCCTAGGGAATAAATGTTCTTTGGCTGTTTTCTGATTTTCACAGGTTGAAACGGACTTGTCCTGCTCTTGCATTCGTCTGTTCTGCTGTTTATTTGCAGCTGCAATGACCTTTCCATAGTCCCTCTCTCCATGACCCCTGGAAGAGATCGATAATTGCTCCTCTTCATTTTCCATCGGCTGTGATAATAGCTTTTCAAAGGATCCGACTGGGTTATCCTTATTTATACTGCCTTACAGATGTCTGTGTTTGTCCTCACCAAGGAAGCTTGGGTAAGGACTTAGCCACTGTCTCCCTCAACCAGGCCTGTAAGCTTATTTGGCTCACTCGTCCTCATGGAATGATGTCACAGGGAGCTGGTGTTCCTCCCTGCTGGCTTCCAGTTCAACCCCTCTGCTCTGTGGAAGCTGTCTGTGTGATAGAGATCCTCCTAGCCATTCCTTTGCTTACTGTTTTGGGAAACATATGTTTGCAATGACAGTCATATACATCTGTAATTAGTTATTTAAAATGTTTGAACCATTTAGGCTGTGATATTCCTGCAGTTTTTTTTAAATAAACATTAAAGTAAAGTTCCCTAATATTTGGGGGGGGGGGGGGGGGGTCAGATTATTATTTATTTATTTATTTATTTATTTATTATTATATTTTTTTAACTACTAAAATCTTTGCAAATTATGAATGTTTTCAAATTTTGCCAGCATCAAAGCAATGTTAAAGCATTGAAAACAGGTCTACTTTTTTTAACCAGTTCTACTATTTCTCACCTTCCATTCAGTCCAGTTCAGTTTCCCCTTTCTTTTTCTATAGGTCATTTAAGGACACAGTGCATTTCACAATCAAATTCTCTGTCTTTCCGCACAGTTAGAGCAATACAAATGCTTTCCCTGCTTTTGTGAAAATGTTTCTTAAGCACTGTTAAAAGTTAAGGAAAACCTTGAAGCACACACACACACACACACACACACACAGACTCACACACACACACATATACACACGCACATACACAGATACACACATACACACACACGCACATACACAGATACACACACACATGCATGCAGATACACACAAACACACATGCACAGGCACACACACACACACACACACACACACACACACACACATGCAGACACACACACACAGCGCATAAAGGCCATTCTCTGAATGTAAAACTAGTTGTATCAAGCCTCCTGAAAACAAGCAGTCTAACAAGTGAGGAGCAAACCCTGCATAAATTAGAGATAATCTGGGATAAATTATGTAAATTTATTCGAAAGGGTAACAACAAGGAACATTAGGATAGCGTATCATTGAAGTTGAAAATCTTGCCACCAGATGAAACCACAAGTGCATGAGACTGGAGCCCAAGGTTGGAGAAAATAAAACAAAAAATTAAATTAGGATAACACCTAAATAAATAAATTAATTAATTAATAGATAAATGTATATTACACTGCTCACACCTGCTAAAACCTGGGCAATGGCCAGAATATAAATGCCTTGTTATTTTTTCTTTATTTTTCACTGTTAGGCCATTAGATCTTTCTTTGAATGTGGTTAGAAAAGACCCAGTGATAAGTTAAATAAAGGAAAATAAAATATATGAAAAATGGTAATTTTATGAGTGGTTGGAGAGATCGTTCAAAATGATAGAAACTGAAATCAGAACTTATGTCTCTGTTAATGTTGAAGGTGGTGGTGTTCAGATTTTTTGGAATTATTATTGTTGTGGTTGATGGCATTACCCATAGCTCAAGAAGCTGCACAGACTGTTCCAGAACCTCCTGTTTAAGGAGACATCGATGAAGCTAAAATTCAAGTGGAATTTCTGTCTAGAATCTCTAGAATAATATCTGAACTGCTGTGATTTGGCATGAAAGTAATATAGAAGAGTGCACAATCATGAATAAGCCCACCCAACCATCCAGTCACACACACACATAAGACCAAAATGTGTCTCCCATGATTTGGCATATGTATCAGGGCATATGCTTTGTGAACACTTCAGTGTTGAGTGCCTCTGTAAAAGACTGGGTGTGTCATATCTCCCCTCCTCGCCCTTACAGAACCTCATACCCCCTGTACTGAAAAACAGCCACATACCTCTCCAACAAGCACACACACACCCCTCACCCAATTTCACTCCAAAGCTATCTTCAGTTTTCCGGGTCACTGCTAACCTGTGGCTCCCACTTTCTCCTATATTTAACCCACCCCCCTGTCAGGAGGTCACTGGCCTTCACCCTACGCCATAATACATTGCACTTCCCCCCCCCCCCAGCACTTGATCTTAGCTTATGGACTCGGTTAAAGTGACTTCCTGCTGCTTTTCTGTTATCCTCTTATTGGAACATTATGACTCTTTATAGGGCATCAAGCCAAGGTGCAACAGGACCGTGTCTTGTCCATTATGACAATACGGTTCAATTACAGTGCATGCACGGTTCAATTTCAGCTGCATCCCACCATGGAGCCTTGGTGCTACATACTGGTTTATTTTTTACGACGCCATGTCTCCTCATAGATCGTGTAGTTAGAAAATTGAAGATTATAAATTAATTTTCATTCAGAGAAGAAGATTGACCCATCCCTATGTCCTCTTCAATTCAATTGTGAATGTACTGTCTTAATATTGAACCACTGTTGGGAAAAAAAAACATGGGCTAACATGTTTATATGCTCTCCTTGAACCTGAAGTTGCTCCTCTGGCGGAGCCGGCGATAGCACCGCCGCTGCGTTGATGCGGGCTGTGGGCGGCGCACACTCCCAATTATTCTGCCCTTTTCACATACAGCATGAATCCACGAGTCCTTGCTGCCGCTCCGGCGCCAGACACCCACGAGAGAAGAGCGAATGTCAGATTGGGATAGAAACACCATCGGCATGAATCACGTATAGCATCCCCCATGCACCTCGGGAGTACAGTTCCCCTGCTGAAATCGTTGTCTCCTCTCGTAGTATATGTTTTGTTTTGTTTCTTTTTTGCATGAATGAAGGGAAGAATATGGAAGTGACTACATCAAAAAGCTTTCTATTGCTCGCTCAGCTCGTGGTCATCTGCCAGATAGGTACGTACTTGAATTGTGTCTGATTCTTTTTTCTTTTTTTTTCTTTTTTTTTTTCAAGTCACAGTGCTTCTTTAAAATGTGCACTTGAATCGATATTGAGCATTCTTAGATTTCATGGTGCATTGACGCTGTTGTATTCACGAGACGTCAAGCTGGTCTAACAGCCTTGAGAACACTGATCAGTGCGTGAACTTCAGGTAGCCTACCAGTACATTTTCATAGAAAGGTCCGTACTGAGGCTTACTAGTAAAATAATACTGAACGTGTTTCGTTTAAGTGTTATATTCACATTTTAAAACAACGGAGTTCTGATTATTATTAAGTTGGAGAGCGAAGCCGTCGCTCTGTCGGTCGTCGAAGAGAAAGTCAGTGTGATATAAGAACGCGGTCTTTTGAAAAAAGTTAACGTATGTTTCTCTGTATGGAAGGCGGATGGATGTTAAATTCATATAGTAATATCGAATAATTATCTAATATCATACCCTAATTCAAATTGTCGTAACTGCAAGTTGCTAGGAATATGTACGGAGAGGTTTTAAAAAGTTGAATTACACAAAATCTGACCACGGGTACCTTTTACGCATACATCTTTACGCATTATGTATGTCATAATGGCAATTTAATATGTAGGTGTAGTATTTGCATATACAAAAACAAATCTGCTGAAATAAATAATTACATAAATCAAATTTGATAGTATTAAAATATGAAGCATAATTCAAGTTTAATTAAGTCAGAACTGTACCTATCTGCAATAGATATTTATATTCAGACGCACTCACGCATATCTTATGAGCATCGTGGATCTTGCTTTGAACTTGGGGTCTCTTTGTGTGATGTGTAATTTGTACATCAAAGGCCATGACACACTCAAATAATCCATTTCATTTGAGGTCTACATATATGAGCTGTACATGTACAGTGGAACAGGATAGGGGGGATTGAATTATTGAATAGAAGGTGTTGCTGAAATCTATGGAGGCCCCTAACAGCCTCAAGGCCTCTGCCAACTTGGATGCTGATTGGAAATGAGGCCAGGAAAGTCATTAACTAGCAATTATAATGGGCTAATTGCTTTAAAGATTTTTAACAGTTCACTGATGCCCCTCGTTGACTGACATATCACATCGCATAATTAAAGAAATGTTGATTGTTATTGCATATATAGTTATTTCTTATCTCTGAGGGCATCTCGCTTTGAATTTCATTCAAAAGACATATTTATTCCTCTATGCATCGGGTTACTTGCATAACCTCATGTAGCAATTGGTGATTTAATAGCATCGATAATCAATTTCTTTATTTTCTTATTACAATATTATTTTTGCTGCATTTATCAGATCTACAGGTGTGTGTCCTATCTTTACCAGAGGCATTATGTGCTAATTCCCCAGTTTCTTGCAAACTCAGTTTGAGCTGTTAGCCAGATCCCATCTCTGAATCCAGCTTGATTATTTTACCCACGTTCAGCACCAAAGTGCCAAGGAGGAGACTGATATGGTTGGTTTAATCTTTTGGATGCAAGGCGAGACAAAGATTTTAAAAGCTGGCCAAAATCAGGCTGCTCGGAGAAAGGAGGCTATTGTGGCATGGCTTTTGGACGGGGGATATTAAATGTGTTGATACCTGCTCAATGCCGGACTGTAAGTTTCGTTTCCCCCACTCCTTTTTGTCTTTCAGTTGGGTACTTTAAATGATTCTTTGATGAATTCTGGAGCACAAAGGAAGTGTCTTTTGCTCTGGTTGGGGGCACAGGACCTTATGGGAAAGAAAGTCATGCTAGTGAATGAAACGCAGGCCCAACACCATCTCTTTCCCAATGTGATCTGTTATAGAGAGCCTGCTTTCACTGTCCATCACAAATGGGGCCTTTTTCAGAGAGGTTGTCCTGAAAGCATTGAACATGATTGTGAAGACAGACAGCTGGCACATTGAGCCAGTCAGTCAGACAGACTCTGGTGGTCTTGACCATTACACATGTGGTGTATGTACACATTGGCTGGCATTATGCTGTATTCTGTTCATGTGGCCAAAACCATGCTTCATCTCTGAAGCTAATTTCCTTGCCTTAATGAGAGATGTTGCTCACCAGCGTTGCCGCGGTTGGCTCCAGTGTAGGTGTTTCAGCCGTGTAAGTCAATGGTAACAATATGGTAAAAGTGCGAAGTCAATCATTTTTTCCCACAAGAAAATGTACTTTCAAATGCAGTTTTTTCTCCATCTAATTTCTCCCCAAGTGCCAGTTTGTAATGTTGTGTTAGGACAATACAGTAATACTTTTGCCAGTTTGCACTCTATCTGAAGCCCATAGTGGATGAGCCAGACTTGGTGGACTTCATGCTGATATAAGGGCTTCCCGTTTCTCTACTGGGTAGTCTCTGGTTCCAAATTGTACAAAATTGTGGCACCCAAAAACTTGACATCCATGGTTTCAAAATGCTTTTCACAAGCTCACGGATAGTCAATGAGTCATATCACAGGCCCATAATTTTTATACAGTCTATGATTCTGTTATATTGTCTGACCTTCTTCCTTTCAGTTCAATAGGACGGACACACACCAATGCAATATTCAGATTTCAATTTGTTAGAAAATCTTTGTAATATGTTCTCCATTTATTGAGTAATACAGGTACATAGTTACAAAAGTTAGCAGCAAACTGAGCCACGAGCCCCCATAAACACTATCTTAGGGACACAAAAGCACTACTGTGACTACATTGCTCTGTGGCCCTGGATGTAAATGTTGGCAACACCTCAAACGGCACAGAAAGGTGCCGCAACCCACCCAAGACCGACCACAAACGCTTTTCTCCTTCTATCTCTCCGCTAAGGCACAGTATAAATAAGGCACTGAGGCAACAACAAACAGAGCAGGAATGAAGAAGCTTTCTCTTGCCCCTCTCCTTCCTCTCTTTCTCTTTTCTCCCCCACACTTTTAGGGGGTGTGGGACTCCCTACCCTGCAGCCTGGCATGCCAAGATCTCCCTGTCTGTGCAGCCGGTGAGAAGCAGGGCAGGGTTCCAGTGGACGGCAGTGGGGGTATTTGATGACCAGATTAGTCGGTATTAGGCTCAACGGTATTCACTCAAGCATGGCGAGGGGTGCATTGAAGCTCAGAATCCCTCTTTCTCTCCCCCCTCCCCAGCATGGCAGAGGCAAAGAGTTCGGGCCGGGGAGTGGCTGTGTGGGGGCCTTGAATGGAATGGGAGACCTGGGAATCGAACCTCTGCACTGTGACTGTGCACTCAGTCCCCCTGTGAATCATGCTGTCAGCCGCGATTCTGTGCGATGTTTTTGTGCGAGCTGGCGGAGGGGACGGTGTTTGTGGGCGCACAGCGATGCAGGAAGCCCCGGGGTCCCTTTTGTGGGGAGGTATGTCAGTGTGACGTCCAAACAGGGGCTTCAATTTGTCCTGGGAGTAGTGTTCGTGGAAAAGGATGGTTTCACACTGAGAGAGACAGAGAGAGGGAGAGAGAGAGTGAGACAGAGAGAGAGAGACAGGAAGAGAGATCGAGAGAGGGAGAAAGAAAGAGGGCGAAGGCCCAAAAAGCGCAGTGTATTCCTCCTCTCATGCGAATGTCCTCACTGCCAGGGGTGTCTCAGACCGACGCACTGGCCCTGGAGCGTCACTGTGTGGCCCCCAGCTCAGAGGAACCGAACAGGCAGGGCCCACTTCATAGCAGACTTCTTCACTGCCCGTGCAGATGTCCATGTTATGACAAACACTGATTAAATGACTAGGTGATAATATACTGAAGATAATACACTGTGAGGAGAAGGGCATCCCATCTGGCAGTGACCACAGAGCCTCTTGTCCAGCCAGATGGGAGCCAGTCAGTCTCAGTTGGTTTTTGGCTTTTTTGAGAGCCTTAACTATAGTAGCCATTCCAGAGCCTGGCCAGGACCTGTATCTGCTTTATGTCCTATACAGTGAAAGGATGCTCTACAACTGTGTAACTTCTTTTTATATACTGTCTGTTTTAGTGTCAGGGTCCCAGTGTTAACTAAACATAATTTTCAGAAGTGGTTGGTTAACAGTGTGACACTCTGGTGTCTGGTGTCTGTAAGTGGTTTCATTCATGTGAAGCAATTTGATTAGCTTTGTGATAGGCTGTGATTTAATTGTGCAAGGATGAAATTCACTTCCATGAAATTGATACTCCAAGAGAAGCCCTTTGGAACTGCATTTGGAACTGAATTAGAGTTTGTATTTGTATTTATTTATTTTGTTAAGGTCAGTCTGCCATAGCGCATGTTCTGATTTCAGGCCCAGACACCATGCTGTTTTGCTTTGTGGTTTTGTGTGAGAAGTGGTGTAATTTGTTGGTTTTATAACTCACTTCATTGTGATGTGTGTTGTTATTGTCCTGTTCTGGAAAGGCTTTTGAGCCAGCTGAATACTCTTCTGGGCTTATTATTTGGAGCATTGTTTGTAATGATAGCATTTCATTTAACACAGTCATAATTACATTTTATTTACAATTATACTTCCACTCATAGACAGCTAATTAAATGTTTTAAAACCATCTCATGGTAATATATTTTTGTACTTTTAGTGCACTATTACCCTGATTTCTTATCAACAACATTGAACATTTCATTTGGATTTTTATGTTGATGTATGATCTTTCACTTTCATTTGCGTGGGTGTGTGTTTTTGGCTACAGGTGACATTTGAGCATTTTGTAGGTGTCATAAAGTTGTGTTTAAAGTTGTGATTTAAGCATGTTTAGCTTACATTTAGTATTGGGGCCCAGTTCTGACAGCATACCCGCAGCAGTCTCTGCTCTGGAGCGACACTCCATCACTCTCTTTCCTTGACCTGTCTCACTATCACTCTTCATCTCTGTTTCCATTGCTCCAATCCTCTCTCTACAGCCGTCTCTCTCTGTATTCTCTCCTCTCTATCTCCATCTCTCCCTCTCTGCTTCTCTTTGCATCCATCTTTCTCCCATCTCACTCTAGTGGAATTTGTTTGATTTCTCCATCACCCTGCTGGTTCTCCCATGGCACTCGGCCATGCCCTTGACTGACCGGTTAATTAATTACAGCGGATGAGGGTGGCCCCTCGTGTAGCTAAAAGAGCTGCTTGTAACCAGTCTCTTTGGGAGAACAAGAGGAGTTCTATTGGGTTGCTGGTGGAGAATTATCGATTTCTCACCCCACTGTGGCAGACTGTGTGTGGTCTCACACCACCTTTCATAATGCCAACACAGGAAATGTACAAATATACTAAATGTAATCACAACCAAATAATTTCATTTTTGTACCAGAGATGTTTTGTGTGGATTAATTTCAACAAGGTGTCTCATAGCAGTTTTGTTTTTTCCTATGTTTTGGGTGCCTTTACTGAGATTAAAAGACAGTTTCAACACTTTTCCTATGGCTTATCAATGCACAAGTAGTTTTCACAGTAGCTACAGAGTTTTGAACATGATTTGCTGTTTAAGTTGGTGACATTCTTTGGAATAAAAGATTTTATGATTACATATGTACAATGTCACCTGTGGGTCAGTGGTTAATCACTGATGTTCCCGTAATACCTTAATTAGTACCGTAGCAATTAATTTAGCAATATGGACATTCTGGGCCAATATCAATAGGCAGTGTTCCTCTCCTGGCCATGTTGGTCTATGCCAATGCAGTCATCATATTGTCCATAATCCTACGTTCTGATATTAACAGCTATTACCCATACAACCATAATGTTACCCCTAAAAAGAAATGAGTAGGAAAGCAGAATGATGGTAAAATATAATACCTGAGGAAAACTATTGGGAAAAGGAATGTGTCCTCGTACCTTTTGCTATTTTTAGGGAGAATGTGGGATAATTATGCATGGTCTCTGACATGGCGTGCCGGTCCTGCGTACTGCGGGCCTGTCAGGTGGGCTGGAGCGGACACCCTTTCACGCCACCCCCACGGCAGTACCACCTGATCCTCGGAAACATCCGGAGTGCCCGGAGTCAAAGGTCACTGTGCCACAGCATTGCTCTGTACACATGCCAGCTTCCAAAGGGCTGTGCGTCTGTTCACAATATAACAGACACGACACTCCATATGTCTGCATCCTGTTGGCATACCCATCACTTTACATTACATTAATGGCATTTGGCAGACGTTCATATCCAGAGTGACGTACAACAAAGTGCATACCCATAACCAGGGATAAGTGCGCTGAAAGACCCTAGAGGGAAGTACAATTTGAACTGCCTACCTGTACAACAAAGATAAGGACCGCCCTGGTATTAGAATAGTTTTTTTTTTTTTTTTTTTTTTTTTAAACAAACAAAAACAAAAACAAACAAACTTTGTTGAAGAGAAGAGATATTACATGGATCATTGTAGTAACAGGGTCTTAGGTGTAAATCTTTGATACTATATTATGAAGTGGGCTTCATTGTGCAGAGGCTAACAAGCCAAACACCATACTGTCATGGGGGTCTCTAAATATTGCCATTTAGGAGAAGTAACCTAAGGTGCGCTCTGCTAAAATGGTGCCACAAATAGCATGCCTTAGCAGTATGCTTCCAGTGGGCAGTTTAGCCGCTCATGTGTACTGCATGTGCTTTGATTTTGAAGTTTGTTTATGAACTATAGGTATACATTCATAACAGTAGCTTGGTCTCATTTAATACCAGTATCACTTCATGAAGGCAGTAGACAGTAGTTA